>NC_053493.1:107569536-107869536 GCF_905171775.1 Rana temporaria
ATATAATGCTGTGTCCCTGTGCCTGTAGTGTATAAAAAAATGCAGATTATACCTTATTTAAGATAGACTTCTGGCACTCACGTGACTGCTCAGCTCTCTCTCCTCCCCTTCTCCCTGATGTCAGCGGGAGTGCTCGGACCCGCCCACTATAGCTGTCAGCTGGGCAGAGTAGAGAGCCAAAGGGTGTAGTGAGTGCTCTTATATAAGGTACAGATTGGCATCTTTTTATATAACACAGGATGCCATGAGCATAGTATAGTGGCTTAACAACAATGTTAAAGCTATTATTTGCAAAATGCTGGCTGTGTTCAGAGCTACAGCCTTCATTGATGGAATGTGTTCAAATATTCAAATGGATACTACCTTATGCCCTCAAACATTCCCTGCATACCAGAGGCTGTGTTCACACGATCATGCATCCAGCTGCCCAATGACAGATCTGTGGCTATTGGGGATGCCGATGTAAGAGACAATATGGTAGCTCCCAACGTTGCATGGAGGATATTTTCAAAACCTCAGATGTTGGCACCTGTGGAGTAGAACAAAGGGCAAGGGATTTTTGGATGGACAAACTGAAATTAATTAAAAAAAGCTGAGAAAAACAGAGAGCTCCTTTAAAATGTATCTACAGCCAAATCTTTATTTTAGCTTTGTGAGGAGTTGGCCCCTGGCAAGTTTTAATATTGTCTATATCCCCACTGTGGAAATGAACTTGCTCTATACCGTATATCCTGGTTATGACTGTCACTTGCAGTGCCCGCCCATCCATTAGGGGTGCCCGGGCATCTTCCCCTCTCTCCATGCCCCCCCTATATGCAGTGGATAGATTAATGCATAGCATTATACTGTGTAAAACCCAGTAACACACATTCTCACCCTACTCTGAACATGCTCAGTTGCTCTCTATTTTTAGTAGTAGAGACTGATCTGCTAACAGCCTTAAAGCAGAATAATTTCTCCTATTATTTACTTTGTTTGATATACAACTGCCATAGTGCCGCACATGTGATTAGTTATGGAACCAGCCATTTTATGGTTTGACAGTTTGGTTGAGGACACAAACAAATGTGATAGTTAGCAATCCCGGCATTCCAGGAATATAACTGTTTTTTTAAACTAATAAATCAATGGGTTTAGTTCCACTTTGTGATTTACTACTTTTCAGGGGCTCTGGGCTTTAGCAAAGTGGCAGCCTCCAGCAAGAAGATACAGGAGCAATGCTGGAGGCAATTTACAGCACACACGTATTTTGGTAGCATAATTATTAATGTGGAATGCATGTTCCTTTCAAGTTGTTTTGGGTAAAGTTCCTCTGTGCTCCAGCAACAGCATTATGGCATGTAAGTTTGCTGGTTGAAATATGGACGATCATGTTTGGGTAATGTGTGTTAAAACAACCCTTGTAAACTGAACTGGAAGTATTTATGAGGAGAGAAGAACAGAGCATTTTTACTATATAACAGAATGTGATAACACCAGGTAAAATTTTAATGAAAGCTTTAAAACAGCTGAAAATTACGTTTGAAAATACATTACCATGATAAAGTTATTGGGGTGATTAGTAGTAAATCAGCATGCATACCAGGTTTAATTACTCTTAAAATTTTGCTCTGCTGTACGCCAATGCAACGTTGTGGTGGTTTATGAAAATGGAATATTATATGTAACAGCTAAAAGAATATTTCCTTTGCAAAGTAACTAGAGTGTGCCATTATCATACAGTAACAATGTCCACACTAGCCTGAATGTTGAACAGATAATACCTGATTAGCTTCCTATAATCAGCTTTATTATGTGTACAAGTCTGACTCCCATGGCTGATTAACTTTCATTTTAATCCATCAAATTGTTTTTCCTTCTATTGCTTCCTGATTATAAGGAATTACATTAGGATCTTGAATTTTCAGACTCATCATTATTTGGCAAAACATTTCTGTGACCAAACTTGTTAATAATAGGACTCATAGCTTACAATCAAAGGTTAGAATTACAGTTAGGCACTGTCCCTCTTCCCATTTTGTAACTAATCTTGGAGCACCCCCACAGCAAAGAGATTCTTTTTATATATATGTCAATTTTAATAGGTATCTTTGGCCTGGTTCAATGATTTCACAGGTCTTCCTTGGACTATTCTCCCTTTAGTGGTAGAAGAAAAGGGTATGAGAGTGATTATATGGAGTCCAGGGCGAGGGGGTGGGGCAGTGAACAACCTGAATACCAAACAATTTTACCCCCCTTTCTGCGGAGGACATTTTTAATTTTCCTGCTTAAGGACTTGAGCGTTGCAAATGTACGAGACCCCCCCCCCCCTCCCTCTCTTCCCTTTGGGGACCATGCATATTGTTTTATTGTTGCATCTAGTTTCTGCATTTCTTTCAAAGTATATGCAGTATGTTGTGAGTGAGTGAGTGAGTGAGAAACTTATATAGCGCAGCACATGCAAACTAAATCGCCTCTGGGCGCTCGTTTGTCCATTTCTCTTTAAAAGAGATGGGTTTTGATCATTCTCCTAAAGGTCAGGTGATTCTCCTCCAACCGAATGCTGGTTGGTAAAGCGTTCCATAGTCTGGGGCCCTGGAGCGCAAATCTTCGTTCTCCCTTGGACTTGTATCTGGCTTTGGGTATCTGAAGTAGATTTTGATTGGTGGATCGCAAAACGCGATTGGTGTTGTGAGCTTTTAGTTTTTCGCATAAATATTGGGGGGCATTTCCTTGAACACATTTGTGCGTCAGACAGAGTGCTTTGAAAGTAATTCTGTCTTTTACTGGCAACCAATGAAGGGATCTCAGTGAAGGTGAGATTGATTCCCATGGTTTTTTCCCAGTCACCAGTCTAGCAGCCGTATTTTGAACGACTTGCAGACGGGTGATTTGGTACTTAGGGAGTCCGAGGTAAAGGGCATTTGCATAGTCCAGTCTGGAGTTCACAATTGTTCCCACCATGACTGCTATGTCTTCTTTGGGAATGAATGGAATAAGTCTACGTAGTAGGCGCAGCAGATGGTGCGATCCGCTGACTACTGACCCTATTTGTGCATCCATTGTCATATAAGTGTCGAAGATGACTCCGAGACTTTTGACTTTGGTGCTAGGGGCGATGATTTGGCCCAGAGTGGGTGGGGGTGTCCAAGTTGTTGCCAGTTGATTCTTTCGATTGGCGTGAAACAGGAGAAGTTCTGTTTTCGATCCGTTGAGTTTAAGATAACTCTTTGTCATCCAGTTTTCTATCAAAGAGAGGGAATTCTCTAAACCGAGATGATGATCCTTTTTGTTGCAGATTCGAAAGTACAGTTGTGTATCATCTGCATAAGAGTGGTAAAGTAGCTTTTGGCTACTGATGATTTCAAAGAGAGGGCGGAGGTAGATGTTGAATAGTACCGGCGACAGGGGGGATCCTTGCGGGACCCCGCATGACACCGTGCGTTTTTCAGAAGTGAAAGGTCCCAATTTCACTATTTGTGATCGGTTTTCCAAAAAGGAGGAGAACCAGGATAGATCACATTCCGCGACTCTGGCAACTTCAGCTAGCCGAGTTAGTAGTAGTTTGTGGTCTACCGTGTCGAAAGCTGCGCTTAGGTCCAACAGTACCAGAAGACAAGATTCTCCTTCGTCTGCGGCCTCGAGAACATCATCCCATATTTTAAGCAGTGCTGTTTCTGTCCCGTGACCGGGATGGAAACCCGATTGAAAAGGATCGAGCAAATTATGGGAATCTAGATGCTGTTGCAGCTGTTGTGCCACTACTTTCTCCATTACCTTGGAGAAGACGTTTAGGCCTGTTATGGGGCGACGGTGTTTTGGGTCTTTGGGGTCAAGGGAGGGTTTCTTTAAAATGGGTTTTATTATGCCCTGTTTCAATTGGGAGGGCACCCTGCCTTCCTTGAAGGACTGGTTTATAAGCTGCGTGATAGGAGGTGCCAGGATATTGGCACATTTCTTCAGCAGTTTGGTGGGGATGATATCATTAGGCACTGTGCTGTCTCGCAGAGTACCGATGATATTGTTGGTGGCCTCAATGGGGATGGGTTTAAGCGTGAACTTTGTTGCTTGCGGTGAGTTTATGTGGGTATTGGGCGAGTGATTGAGGGGGGGGTTAATGGGAGTACGGTTTCGCTGAATGCTTTCACGGATATCTTCAATTTTGTTAACGAAGTAATCCGATAATTCATTGCAAAATTCTTGGGAATCAGAATTGGGGGCTTCAAGACAGACTGGATTCATGGTCTGGGTGACCAGTTTGAAGAGTTCATGGGGGCGATTTAGGGCATTGGTGATGGCATTGGAAAAATTTATTTTTTTGGCTTTAAAGATTTCTTTGTGATATTTTTTTGTTATTGCCTTGTAAATGGCGTGGTTTTCCTCTGAAGAGCTTCTTGTCCAGGCAGCTTCTGCTCTTCTGCGCTCTTGCTTCAGCAACGACAGCTGGTCGTTAAACCAGCTGGCGTTGTTTTTTCGAATTCAGGTTTTGCGTTTTGGCGCTACCAAGTCAGCTGACTGTAGTAGAGCTGTGTTGATGGCATCCAGAGTTTCTGTGGCAGTTTGATGTAATTGGATTGTTTTTATTTTTTTCCCTAATGTAGTTTTGAAGAGTTCCGAATGGAGTTTCTTCAGAGATCTGGTCCAGTGCGTTGTCACCGGTTTTAATCTTTTTGTTAAGGGGGCGTTTTTGGTAATTATGAATTTAATTACATGGTGGTCAGTCCATGGTAACGGCTCATTTTTCAGTTTTTTTATTTCCAGGTCTTGTCTGAAAATAAGATCGAGCGTATGACCTGACGCATGTGTGGGCCCACTTACTAGTTGTTGCAGCCCTAATCGTTCCAAATGGTCGATGCTGGCGTCAGCAACTGGATCCTGTGTGGAGTTGGCCCAGAGGTTGAAATCCCTGAGCAGCAGAAGATGTTTGCTGTTTAGGGTATAAGTGGAAATGAACTCTGTCAAAGGTGAGAGAAATTTTGGACCTGGTGGTCTATAGCAGAGTAGAATATGGACGGTTTCCTGGGGATTGGTTTGCAGTTGCAGAGTGAGAGTTTCCATGAATTGGAGTGGGTTTTGAAGGGCTGGTTTGGTGATCGCGAGGTGAGTCTTGTGGATAACCGCCAGGCCTCCTCCTCTTTGCCCCACTCTGTTTCCAGTTATAATACGATAGTTTTCAGGCACCAGTTCTCCCAGAATGGTGTTACAGTCGGCTGTGAGCCAGCTTTCTGTGATAAAGAGGCAGTCTAAATCGTATTGTATGATGAAATCATGGATTTCTAGTCGGTGTTTTACTGCCGATCTTGTGTTGATCAAAGCACATGATATGTGCTTAGGCTGGGGTAAGTGACTGCAATTTTTGACAGTTGATCGTCGATCGATTCTCAACAGTTGCTCAATTCTTAGAGCTTTTTTGGTGACGGCTGGCAATATTGCGGCAAATGGCTTTAGACCCCAAATGATTGCTGCAGAGTATCTCAGCTTAACCATGGTCTCCAAACGCCGGGGGGGGGGGAACAGATGATTTATCGGGGGGGTTATCGCTGGCGACGGGAAGGAGGATTAGCTAATCCTCTCTCCCTGGTTGATCCAGAGGAAGGCAAAAAAAAACTAGCCGTGCTATGCCAATGTGCAGTGGCAGGGGAAAAAAATTCCTTCCTGACCCCTCAAAGGGCGATCGGGCGAACCCTGGATCAAGTGCTAAAGAGTTGGTGGATACCTATTATGGCAGAATGGGGGGGGGGTGACCTTCCTTCTGAAGTTATCTAGTGGGAGACAATTTAATTTTGTTGGGCTGTGGAGGAGGGAGTGGGGGTAAGTGAATAGGCTGGTTACCGACCGAGGTCAGGGGATCATGTGAGGATGAAGCTGGGGGTACCTGAGAGAGGATGGGGATCCTCTTGAGGTCAAAAAGCAGTGGGGGGGTTTTCAGGTGGTTTGGGGGAGATTACAGGGTGTGGATGCGAAGCGCCGACTAGGCCGCGGGTGAAGCCGCAGTCTTTCCTAATCGCGGTAGCTGAAAATAGTTCCAGGCGGTGGCGGTGGGGCGCGGAGGGGCGCGGGGGCCAAGATAGCGTTATGGATGGCTGAAGGAGCGAGGCGGGGAGGCGGAGAGGTGGCGGGGGGATGCCTCGATAACATCTAAAGGTGTGGGGGGTGAGGAGAGAGCATAGGCCCTGGCTCTGCAGTGATTAGGCCGCTGCCGTGGCTTGTCCTGAAAAGGACGGCCGCCAACGGCCCCCGGGAACAGGTGGAAAGGCCCTGAGACAGGGGCTTACCTTACAGGGCTCCCGGGAGGTGATGGCTGCTGAGCAAGGAGGGAGGCTTGGGGGAAAGAGGAGATCGTTGGTCCTGGTGCTATGCTATGGTAGCAGATGTTCTAGCAATGTGGTAGGAGGAACCTGCCTGACTGTCAAGTCTATCTGTCTATCTGGTCCCTGGGTGAGAGCAGACTCGTCGGGAAGCGTCCTACTCCACCACTAGCTCTGCTTCTTTTGTCATGTAAAGAATCTGTGTTTTGCACTGTATTACCAGAAATAGTTATTTTGCATTTGAGCTGAGGTTTCTACCCAAATGCTTCTTCTTCTTATATACGATTGTATTTGTATCTTATTTGCACCTCAATAAACTCTGTTTAACTTAAAAAAAATAATACAGGCATACCCCACTTTTAAGTACACAATGGGGTTTATTTACCAAAGCTGGAAAGGGCAAAATTTGGCTCACTTCTGAATAGAAACCCCAGTTTGTTCAATTAAGCTTTGGTAAAATAAAATCTGGGAGCTTATTGTTTTTATGCAGAAGTGAGTCTGATTTTGCGCTTTCCAGCTTTAGTAAATAAACCCTATTTTGTACTTAAAAGTGGGGTATGCCGGTAATAATGTATGAGATGATGCAGCTTAATTAATATCCATTGTCCCTAGAGGCAATTATTTACCCACGTTTGGAAAGTATGCATATAGAAATATAGACCCGGATTCACATACATCGGCACAAATTTATGCGGGCGTAGCGTATCTAATATATGCTACGCCGACGCAGTGCACAGAGGCAAGCACTGGATTCACAAAGCACTAGCTCCCACTCGCTCTTAAAAATACGCTGGGTTTCCTCGGCGTAAGCCAGCGTAGGTGGAAGTGGGGGTGAGCCATGCTAATGAGGCGTGACCCCATGCAAATGATGGGGCAAGCGCCATAGAAGTACTTAAAATGAATGGCACATGCGCCATCCCGTGGCCGCATCCCAGTGCGCATGCGCAGAATCACGTCGGAACTACTCTCTAAGATACACCGGATCACTGCCTACGACGTGAACGTAACCTACGCCTAGTCATATTCACATACAACCTAAACGACAAAAGATACGACGGCTTGTGTTCCCTGGTCCATACCTTTGCATGGGTTGCACCTCCTATATGGGGAATAACTTTACGCCGGACGTTCGACTTACACAAACCGCTTATATTATGCGCCAGGCGCAAGTACATTCGTGAATAGAAAATCAATGGGAGCGGCAAATGCGCCCAGTGTAAATATGCGCCCACGATACGCCGGCTTAGGAAAGTTACGTTGGTTGGATGAAGCCTATTTTCAGGCGTATCTCAGTTTATGGGCACTGTGCATAGATACGACGGCGCATACTTACACTTACGCGGCGTATCTCGAGATACGTCGGCGTAAGTGTTTTGTGAATCCGGTCCATACTGTTTATGTTTTCTGTTAAAGCGTAACTTGTGACAGGCACTTGTGGCTGGATTGACTGATCAATATAGTGAGGCCATGTGCACACAATATGGTGAGATCTCTCTTCAAGCATGTATTCAGTGGTGTCTGGGTTAATTTCCTAAAGCTAAAGAGTGCAAAATCTGGTTCAACTGTGCATGGTAGCCAATCAGCTTTTAACTTCAGCTTGTTCAATTAAGCTTTGACAATAAAACCTGGAAGGTGATTGGTTTCTATGCAGAGCTGCACTAGACTTTGCTCTCTCCGGTTTTTGTAAACTAGCCCCAATGTGCTTTTAGCTAAGTCAGCATTATCTAGCACAAAATTTGTTGTAGGTGTCACCGGCGCAAAATAAAATAAAATAAAAACCGTGATCTGCTGCAGTACTGTGTACCCTAGATAAGGGTTAATTGTGCATAAAAAAGGAAAATGTTACTGCGCTGATCTAATTATCCAGAGGGTTTAATCTCTGGAGGTGTGGACTGTGGACTGATATAATACACAATCAACCATATGTGAAGAAATGTATATCAGGGACACAATGTACCCAATATTGGGTGTAGATAACCTAAATACAAACAATCTATAAAAATATAATTTGTGCAAGTGTGGCACAGTAATTTTAAACTTGAATCACAGATATAGATTAGTGTGTCGGCATACACATCAATATGCCACAGTGCTCCTGTGAAGGAAAAAAATGGCTACTGTTGCTACTACTAGCCAACAAAATGGTGAAAACAAACAATACAAAAAAAAATATATATAAAAATATTAAAAAAACAAACACACAATGGGGCTGATTTACCAAGCCTTTACTCCATGACTCATGGAGTAAAAGCAGGAGTAGCAGCCGTTTTGCCATTTACTAAAGAAATACGCTGCTAGTGCAGTGTATTTCCCTAGTTACTAATGTGCTCCGTGCGCCCAGGAGAGGGTGCATTGTGCACCAGTACAGACCTGGCGCACGGCACATTAAACTGTAAATTGCGGGGGTTTGGGCGGGAGTTTATTAGGGGGGGAGGTGGGGGGATGCAGGGGAAGTGAAGTGACATGTGTTTTGAAGTGTTTGGCGGGCCGAATTGAAAGTGAAAGTGTTTTTTGAAAACAGATCCCCGTACGCTTGCACAGTGCGCCTGAACCTCGGGAGGTTCATTTGCATACTGGGCATGCGCAGAGAGAAAAGTCAGGGATTCCCGTGCGCCTTGTCAGTACGCCGTGAAAATCTTGGTAAATACCAAGCGGCGTACCCGTGAATGCGCTGCGTGACGCGGCGCACGGGAATCTCCGAGCTGTTTTCAGCCCTGAAGGGGAACTCCGCGCCAAATTTCAAACTTGAAATCGGCGCGGGTCCCCCTCCAGGGCTACATTAGGCTCTTAGGCTTGGTTCGGAACGTGAGGGGTTAAACCCGCGCCGATTCGGCGCGGGGGTCCCCCCCAGATCCAAACCAAGCCCTCATCCCAAGCATGCAGTCTGGCCCGGACAGGAATGGGGGCGGGGACGAGCGAGCGGCCCCCCCCCTCCTGAGCCGTACCAGACCGCATGCCCTCAACATGGGGGAGTGTGTGCTGTGGGGGAGGGGGGCACTGCCCCCCCACCCCACAGCACTCTTGCCCCCATGTCGATAGGGACAAGAGCCTCTTCCCGACAACCCTTGCCATTGGTTGTCGGGGTATGCGGGCGGGGCTAATCGGAATCTGCGAGCTCCCTTTAATAAGGGGGCCCCCAGATTCCGGCCCCCCACCCTATGTGAATGAGTATGGGGTACATCGTACCTCTACCCATTCACATGGGGGAAATGTAAAGTAAAATAAAACACCACACACAATAAAATATTTTATTAATCTGCTCCGGAGCCCCCCCTTTCTTCTTTAGCTCTCTTAGAAGGGGGGGTTTCTTCTCTCCCGATCTTCTGCCGGGACCCTGGGCTTCGGTGATTTCTGCCGGGGGAGGGCGCCATCCCTCGGTCCTCTCCGGAGCCTTCCGCCGGATGCCCCCACCCCATTTAAGCTCTTTTTCATTAGGGAGGGGCATCCGGACTTCGGGGTCTTCTGCCGGGGGATGGCGCCTATCCCCCGGTCTTTCCGGTGCCTTCCGCCAGGGTTCCGGTCTTCCTGGTCTTCTGCCGGGGGTGCGCCAACTCCCCGGTCTTTTCTCTGCTCCCTCTTCTGCCTGGCTCCCCCGCGGAGCCAGGGCTTTCTTCCGTCTTCTTTCTTCTCTCTTCCTTCTTCTGCCTGTCTCCTCCGGGAGCACAGGGCTTGTCTGCGCTGTCCTCTCCCTTCTCTTCCATTGGATGTTGACACGACGAGGTTCCGCGCTGACATGCCGTGTCAGCGGCGGGCATGGACTTATATAGGGTAATGCCACCATGTGACCTCAACCCATGTGACATCACATTCCCTGGGCATGATGGGAATGTGATGTCACATGGGTTGAGGTCACATGGTGGCATTGCCCTATATAAGTCCATGCCCACTGCTCAGACGGCATTCCAGCGCCGGACCTCGTCGTGTCAACATCGAATGGAAGAGAAGGGAGAAGACAGCGGAGACAAGCCCTGTGCTCCGCGGAGGAGACAGGCAGAAGCGGAAGGCATCGCAGAAGCCCGGAGAGTGGCGCGCTCCGGCGGAAGACACCGTACAAGCCCGGGACCCTCCCCCAAAGGCAGGAGCCTCCCTGGTGAAGGGGGTCCCGGTGAATTACGTCGCTGAAGACGGGGGTGGGGTGCCAGTGCACCCCCCCCGCAGAAACCGTCGTGGAAGCCCGGGACCCTCCCCCAAAGGCAGGAGCCTCCCTGGTGAAGGGGGTCCCGGTGAATTACGTCGCTGAAGACGGGGGTGGGGTGCCAGTGCACCCCCCCCCGCAGAAACCGTCGTGGAAGCCCGGGACCCTCCCCCAAAGGCAGGAGCCTCCCTGGTGAAGGGGGTCCCGGTGAATTACGTCGCTGAAGACGGGGGTGGGGTGCCAGTGCACCCCCCCCCCCGCAGAAACCGTCGTAGTAGCCCGGGACCCTCCCCCAAAGGCAGGAGCCTCACTGGTGAAGGGGGTTCCGGCAGAAGATGGCGAAGCCCGGGGCCTAATGGGGTGGTGGTGGGGGGCCCCGGCAGAAGACCCCCGGCTGACTAATAAATTAATTTATTCATGTGTGGTATTATTTTTTTCCATTTTTTTCCCCAGGTGAATGGGTAGGGGTACAATGTACCCCCATACTCATTCACATAGGGTGGGGGGCCGGAATCTGGGGACCCCTTTATTAAAGGGGTCTCTCAGATTCTGATAAGCCCTCCGCCCGCATACCCCGACAACCAACGGCCAGGGTTGTCGGGAAGAGGCTCTTGTCCCTATCGACATGGGGACAAGAGTGCTTTGGGTTGGGGGGGCAGTGCCCCCCTCCCCCACAGCACACACTCCCCCATGTTGAGGGCATGTGGTCTGGTATGGCTCAGGAGGGAGGGGGGCGCTCGCTCGTCCCCACCCCCATTCCTGTCTGACCAGACTGCGTGCCTGGGATAATGGCTTGGTTTGGATCTTGGGGGGGACCCCACGCTATTTTATTTGCGCGGATTTAACCCCTTATGTTCCAGACCAAGCCTAAGAGCCTGGTATGCACCTGGAGGGAACCCACCTTATTTTTTTTTCGGGGGTCTGGAGTTCCCCTTCATGAACAGCGATCTGTCATTTACACATGTCAGTCCCCCCCCCCCCTACAGTTAGAACACACCCAGGGAACATATTTAACCCCTCCCTCGCATCTAGTGTTAACCCCTTCCCTGCCAGTGGCCTTTTTTGAGTAAGCAATGCATTTTTTACAGCACTGATCACTAGAAAAATGCCAATGGTTCCAAAAAAGTGTTCGATGTGTCCGCCATAATGTCGCAGTACCGATAAAAATCGCTGATCGCCCCAATAACTAGTTAAAACAACAAAAAAAAAAATTTGTAGACGCTATAACTTTTGCAAAAACCAAACACTAAACGCTATTTGCGATTTTTTTGAACCAAAAAGATGTAGAATACGTATCCGTCTAAACTGAGGGGTTTTTTAGTTTTTTCAATATATATTTTTGGGG
This sequence comes from Rana temporaria, assembly GCF_905171775.1. Lineage (NCBI taxonomy): Eukaryota > Metazoa > Chordata > Amphibia > Anura > Ranidae > Rana > Rana temporaria. Next base: position 107,581,304 of record NC_053493.1, read on the forward strand.
ATATTTATTATAGCAAAAAGTAAAAATAATTTTTACATATGTGGGCGGGACTTACGCAAGTCCCGCCCACATATATAAACATCGTTCAAACCACACATGTGAGGTATTGACGCGTGCGTTAGAGCGAGAGCAATACTTTTACCACTAGACCTTCTTTGTAACTATAAACTGCTAACCTGGAAAAAAAAGAAAAAGGTCGCCTATGGGGATATTCACGGAATACATTTTGGCCCCATTGCAGGAGTGTTTCCAATAGTAAAGCGTGACATGTAAGGTATCTATTTACTCAGTGTAACATCATCTTTCACATTATCCCCAAAAATTGGGCTCACTTTTGTGTTTTGTTAATTTTTAACCACTTGAGCCCGGACCATATTTCTGGTCAATGACCGGGCAAGTTTTTGTGATTCGGCACGGCGTCGCTTTAACTGACAATTGCGCAGTCGTGCGACGTGGCTCCCAAACAAAATTGGCAACCTTTTTTTTCACACAAATAGATTATTAAATGTGCGTGTTTACTTCTGTCTTTAACACCTCCCCTTCAGGCTGGAAAGCATCAGATCAGGGGAAACAAAAAAAAAAAAAAGCTCTCATTCCATTGCAGCTTGGTTCCTACATGTGTGATGAACTGAGCATGCTCAAACACTTAGAAAAAAATTATCCTTTCTTTTTAAAAGGTGAAAAACACTCATTGGATGCTCATAGAGCGTGGTTTGGATTAATTGCAGGTGTGCCCAATTACAAGCTCACCCAAACTAGAGACTGCAATTTGTTCATGTGATTTCAATTGCTTCATTACTAGCACTGTTATAAAAAGCTTGGATCGATCAGTCCTCAGCTGCCCTCAGAAGGGGCAGGCTGGCAGAAATGCTGTTGCTAAACACAAATGTGGTTTGTTGCATGGGTTTTGTTTTATTTTGCCAATGGTTTTGGTTTATTTTTAAATGATGTTCACTTTGATGTATTTGTCTATGTGGCCTTATTTTATGAAAAATGTGTAAAGCTAGGGTTAATTAGAATTTTGAAATGTATTTTTGTTTGTGTTTGTTTGTTTGTCTTTTTTTGCTTTCCTTGTTTTGTTGACCAATAAAAATTACTTTAAAATTGTTAAGTTTGTCTTTTGTTACTTTTTCATGCTACATATGTTGACAGCTGCAGCTGAACTAGGTTTGGGCCTAACAAATTATGTGTGATTTTTGTCTAAGCTTCTTTCCTGGTGTGTAATCATGAAATGTTTGCCATGTTTATTCTCCCTGACTTTAAAGACAAAAACTGGTAAGTATTTTATTTATTCTGCAGTGGTCCTCAGCCCTCAAGTACCCCCGACAGGACATGTTTTGGGGATTTCTCTTATCAAGAATTGCTGTCCAGACTATTTTAAAGCACATGTGCAAGATGAAGGAAATCCTGCAAACATGGCCTGTGGGGGGGGGGGGTTTGCTATTGGTGGACAGGCTTGACGTGCTGATTTACAGCACTGTGCTTAAATCTAGCGCAAGGCAATCCTATTCAAATTGTGGGTGTTTGAGGGAAGCCAAGTGAGTGTTAGAACCCCTGCTTTGTGTTTTTTTATTTTTGGGTTGAGCTTTGTGTCCCTTTTCTTAAAATTGGCTTCACTTCCTGTCACACAGCTGAACAGGAAGTGAGGTTAAAACCCTACCAGTGTCATTTCTTGGGGACACCGGTCAATCTAACTAGTGTCCCCATTAAGCAAATTGCACTCCAGCACTGCTGTGTACACCCCAAATCATGGGTCTTCAAACTACGGCCCTCCAGTTGTTCAGGAACTACAATTCCCATCATGCCTAGTCATGTCTGTGAATGTCAGTGCATTACAAGGCCTCATGGGATGTGTAGTTCTACAACAGCTGTAGGGCCGTAGTTTGAGGATCCCTGCCCCAAATGATTATTTAGTTTGGGGTTTAGTAAAGGCAAAGCCACTCTGCAGTACAAGCATAGTTGCTGAAAATCAGAGAGGAAGCACTGATGGTTTTAACATCCAATCCTGTAGAAGCAAAGTTGTTTTGTTTTCTTCCTTGCTTTGCACTTGTAGGAGTGGATTTGCCTTTAGTAAATGGACCCCAAAGTCCAAGATCCCTAATAATTTGGGGTGTACACAGCAAAATGCTAGAGTGCAATTTACATAATGGGAAACTATTTAGATTGATCTCTGTGTCCACAAGAAAATATATTAGTAAGGTTTTACCCTCACTTCCTGTTTGGCTATGTGACAGGAAGTGAATGAATTAGAAAGGGTGAAGACACCTCACAAATGTTGTCACTATCAGGGGTGCAGACATCCCCAAAAAAATGAGCAGATAATACTTATTTGCAAATTAATAATTTTTTAGTTAACATTGGGTGGGGTGCTCTAACACACACATTCCTACATATTAGCAACGCTCTATCCTGGCCTATTGGCATGGTTATATTTTCTTAGGGCTCTCAATAAAACTCTATGAAATTTGTGCTTAAACTAGAACCAGGGGCGGACTGACAACTCATGGGGCCCCTGGGCAATAGAAGATTATGGGGCCCCTCTGGCTTACAGATGACCACCACGCCAGGAGGTAGTGCAGAGGCGGGCAGCTAAAATCTTGGGATATTCACATTAAAAGCATGTCATTTTCGGACATATCAGGGACAGATCTAAAAAAAACACAGATTTTTACATACTGTCCCTGGTTTTACTGAGCCTGGCAACCCGGATGGGGCCCCCTAGTGGCATGGGGCCCTCGGGCAGTGCCCGAGTGACTCAATGGTCAGTCCGCCCCTGACAAGAACTATAATCAACAAGTTTTATTTTCTTTCATTTTGGATAGAGTGAGGGAGGGTTATAGGCCCTGTCAGTTTATTTTGTATTATCTGTGTCCAATTGGGGAGATTTGCCTTCACTTCCTGCCCCATAGCCAAACAGGAAGTGAGAGAAAAACTATGCAAATTAACCACTTCCCGCCCAGCCTATGGCCGATTTACGTCCGGGAAGTGGTTACACAATCCTGACAGGACGTCCTGCAGGATTTCATGCCGCACGCGCCTGTGGGGGCACGCAGCGCGGAGATCGGTGATGCGGGGTGTCAGTCTGACACCCTGCATCTCCGATCTCGGTAAAGAGTCTCTCACGGAGACGGAGACTCTTTACCACGTGATCAGCCGTGTCCAATCACGGCTGATCACGATGTAAACAGGAAGAGCCATCGATGGCTCTTCCTCACTCGCGTCTTACAGACGCGAGTATAGGAGAGCCGATCGGCGGCTCTCCTGACAGGGGGCGTTCGCGCTGATTGTTTATCAGCGCAGCCCCCCCTCGGATCACCACACTGGACCACCAGGGATGCCCACCCTGGACCACCAGGGTGTGCAAAAACAAAAAAAATATAGAACAAAAAAACAAAAAGCATTAAAAAATAAGAAAAAAGATGCCAATCAGTGCCCACAAATGGGCACTGACTGGGAAAAGCAGTGCCACCCCACAGTGCCCATCCATGCACAGTGCCCACCTATCAGTGCCCACCTGTGCCACCCATAAGTATCCATCAGTGCCACCCATAAGTGCCGCCCATAAGTATCCATCAGTGCCACCCATAAGTGCCGCCCATCTGTGCCGCCCATGAGTGCCCATCAGTGCCGCCTATGAGTGCCCATCAGTGCCGCATAGCAGCGCCGCCAATCAATGCCACCTCATCTGTGCCGTCAGTACTACCTCATCGATGTCCATCAGTGCCATCTCATCGGTGCCCATCAGTGCCGCCATATCAGTGCCCGTAATTGAAAGAGAAAAACTTATTTACAAAAAAATTAACCTAAAAAAAGAAAAAGGTTTTTTTGTTTCAAAATTTGCAGTCTTTTTTTAGTTGTTGCGCAAAAAAAAAAACGCAGAGGTGATCAAATAACAACAAAAGAAAGCTCTATTTGTGGGGAAAAAAGGACGCCAATTTTGTTTGGGTACAGTGTTGTATGACCGCGCAATTGCCATTCAAAGTGCGACAGTGTTGAAAGCTGAAAATTGGCTTGGGCGGGAAGGTGCGTAAGTGCCTGGTATGGAAGTGGTTAAGGGAATCCAGTGCCCCCCCAGAACTAGTGTGTGGGTCCCCTGAAAATTACTGGGCGGGGTTATACAAAAACAGGGTGTGACCTTGACAGGAAGGGGTGGGTCATTTTTCTATTAGGAGGTGCAGATATGTAGTCAGGCCTAGGGCAGAACCAAACCTTAATATACTACTGCATATTAGGGCTTATTTAGACCGGAACCGATTTACAGCGTGTTTTTATATTGTGGGAGGAAACCCACGCAGGCACAGGGAGAACATGCAAACTCCATGCAGATGCTGTCACGGGCGGGATTCGAACCAACGACTCTTTTGCTGCTAGGTCAAAGTGCTATACACTACACCACTGTGGTGAACGAACATGATTGCAGCTGAAAGCATGAGATCTTTTTTTTTTTTTTTCAATACCATGCTTTCCAGCCTTATTGACCCCGCCTCTCTCCATAAAGAGGACCTGTCACACACTAGTCATATTACAAGGGATGTTTACATTCCTTGTAATAGGAAGAAAACTGATCATTTTTTTTTTATTTTTTTATTTCAGTGTAAAACATTATAAAACTAAATAAAAATAAATAAGAAAACCCCAAAAAAAAATTTTAAAGCGCCCCGTCGCGACGAGCTCGCGCACAGAAGCAAACGCATACGCGAGTAGCGCCCGCATATGAAAACAATATTCAAACCACACAAGTGAGGTATCGCCGCGATCGTTAGAGTGAGAGCAATAATTCTAGCCCTAGACCTACTCTGCAACTCAAAAAATGCAACCTGTAGAATTTTTTAAACGTCGCCTATCGAGTTTTTTAAAGGGTAAAAGTTTGACGCCATGCCACGAGCGGGCGCAATTTTTAAGCGTGACATGTTGGGTATCATTTTACTCGGCGTAACATTATCTTTCACAATATAGAAAAAAATTGGGCAAAATGTATTGTTGTCTTATTTTTTAATTCAAAAAAGTGATTTTTATCCAAAAAAAGTGCGCTTGTAAGACCGCTGCGCAAATACGGTGTGACAAAAAGTATTGCAATGACTGCCATTTTATTCCCTAGGATGTCTGTTAAAAAAAAATATATAATGTTTGGGGGTTCTGATTAATTTTCTAGCCAAAAAATTGTGATTTTCACATGAAGGAGAGAAGTGCCAGAATTAACCCGGTGGGCAAGTGGTTAAAGTACTCATGGCTATAAAGAATAGAGTCATTGCTCATTAAAAAAAAAAAAAAAAAGGGGGTCCCTCCAAATTAAATTACCAGGCCCTTCAGGTCTGGAATGGATATTAAGGGGAACCCCGCCGTAAAAACCCAAAAACAAAAAGACGTGCGGTTCCCGGCAAATATCCATTCCAGACCCTTCAGGTCTGGTGTGGATTTTAAGGGGAACTCCACCCCAAATTGAAAAAAAAAATGGCGTGGAGTCCCCCTAAAAATCCACACCAGACCCTTATCCGAGCACGTTGACCTGGCCGGCCGCAGAAAAGAGGGGGGGACAGAGTGCGGCCCCCCCCCCTCTCCTGAACCACACCAGGCCACATGCCCTCAACATGGGGAGGATGTCCCCATGTTGATGGGGACAAGGGTCTCATCCCCACAACCCTTGCCCGGTGGTTGTGGGGGTATGCGGGCGGGAGGTTTATCAGAATCTGGAAGACCCCTTTAACAAAGGGGACCCCCAGATCCTGACCCCCCCCCTGTGTGAAATGGTAATGGGGTACATTGTACCTCTACCATTTCACCCCAAAAAAATGTCAAAGTGTTAAAAATGACAGTAGCCGGTTTTTGACAAATCTTTTAATAAAATCTTCTTTTCTTCTTTCCTTCGAGTTTCTTCCGCTGCTTCTTTCTTCTCGTCAACATCTTGCCCGACGTGTTCTTCTATCTTCTCCGTCCGTCCTTCAGCCTTCTGGTCCCGCATCTTGCCCGTTGTCTTGTCCTGTCTCCTCCTCGTCCGCATCTTGGGTCTTCTGCGGTCTTCTTCTCGGTCCGCCGCCTTCTCGTCCCCTGCGTTTGAATTTGATTTGGCCGCCGTTTTCCCGCTCCTGGGACCCGCCCCCCTCTGACGCCACAAGTAAACTCCTTAGAAGGTCATGTGCGTCAGAGGGGGGCGGGGTCGCAGAGCGTCACACAGCGGGGGAATTCAATTTCAATCGCGCCGCCCGGAGAAGAAGTTCCCGCCGTGTCACACTCATGTGACCCCGCCCCCCTCTGACGCCACAAGTAAACTCCTTAGAAGGTCATGTGCGTCAGAGGGGGGCGGGGTCACATGAGTGTGACACGGCGGGAACTTCTTCTCCGGGCGGCGCGATTGAAATTGAATTCCCCCGCTGTGTGACGCTCTGCGACCCCGCCCCCCTCTGACGCACATGACCTTCTAAGGAGTTTACTTGTGGCGTCAGAGGGGGGCGGGTCCCAGGAGCGGGAAAACGGCGGCCAAATCAAATTCAAACGCAGGGGACGAGAAGGCGGCGGACCGAGAAGAAGACCGCAGAAGACCCAAGATGCGGACGAGGAGGCGGACGGAGAAGACAACGGGCAAGATGCGGGACCAGAAGGCGGAAGGACGGACGGAGAAGATAGAAGAACACGTCGGGCAAGATGTTGACGAGAAGAAAGAAGCAGCGGAAGAAACTCGAAGGAAAGAAGAAAAGAAGATTTTATTAAAAGATTTGTCAAAAACCGGCTACTGTCATTTTTAACACTTTGACATTTTTTTGGGGTGAAATGGTAGAGGTACAATGTACCCCATTACCATTTCACACAGGGGGGGGGTCAGGATCTGGGGGTCCCCTTTGTTAAAGGGGTCTTCCAGATTCTGATAAACCTCCCGCCCGCATACCCCCACAACCACCGGGCAAGGGTTGTGGGGATGAGACCCTTGTCCCCATCAACATGGGGACATCCTCCCCATGTTGAGGGCATGTGGCCTGGTGCGGTTCAGGAGAGGGGGGGGGCCGCACTCTGTCCCCCCCTCTTTTCTGCGGCCGGCCAGGTCAACGTGCTCGGATAAGGGTCTGGTGTGGATTTTTAGGGGGACTCCACGCCATTTTTTTTTTCAATTTGGGGTGGAGTTCCCCTTAAAATCCACACCAGACCTGAAGGGTCTGGAATGGATATTTGCCGGGAACCGCACGTCTTTTTTTTTTTTGGTTTTTACGGCGGGGTTCCCCTTAATATCCATTCCAGACCTGAAGGGCCTGGTAATTTAATTTGGGGGGACCCCTACACATTTTTTTGTTTGTTTTATGCATGAATCCCTTTAGAATTGTCAGAGCCGACAATTCATTATAGCCGCGTGTGAATTTTTAAATGACTTTTTTCCTTCTGAATGTCACTTTGTGCAGGGGGAGTTCTAAGTGCGGGAAAAATGCGCTATTTCACATGCTGACATTACACCCCCCCTAGGTACGAAATTTAAAGGAATATTTCACTTTTATTGTTTCACTTTAAGAATTATTAATTTCACTGCTCCCGAAAAAACGGCCGTTTTAAAAAATAAAAAAAGCATTGATACATGTTCCCTGGGGCAGGACTGAGGTCCCCAAACACTTTTTAGGACAAAACTTGCAGATTAGCCTTTAAAATGAACACTTTTGATTTCTCCCATAGACTTCTATAGGGAGTTCGGCGCGGCTTTACATATTAGTTTCAATGCGCCGGCTGCTACGCTGGTTCATGCGCCGAATTAAGCCTCCACCCGGAGTACTAATTAATGCATGAACCAGCGCAGCGCACATAGCTTAGTAAATCAGGCCCAATGTGCGATGTGCCAACTGCACCGTGAATTGTCCAATAGCTGATATTGGAAACAAATAATACCAAAAAATGTCAGAGAATAAAATAATTATCAAACAACCAGTAGAATGTGCAATGTGCTAGCTGCACTGAAAATAGTCCAATGACAGACAATCTTGCTCTTATACAATAGGTTCCAGTATAACAAAAGGTTCAGTGTTGGTAGTGCTGTATACAGAAAAGTGCTGCTATCTCTTCCACCCGACAAAGATGTGCCACCATCACCAATGGTTAAACTCAACACTCACAGTGCTCCTGTGAAGGAAAAAATGGATACTGTTGCTACTACTAGCCGGCTAAATGGTGAAAACAAACAATACAAAAAAAAATATATATAAAAATATTCAAAAAACAAACACACAATGTGCGATGTGCCAACTGCACCGTGAATTGTCCAATAGCTGATATTGGAAACAAATAATACCAAAAAATGTCAGAGAATAAAATAATTATCAAACAACCAGTAGAATGTGCAATGTGCTAGCTGCACTGAAAATAGTCCAATGACAGACAATCTTGCTCTTATACAATAGGTTCCAGTATAACAAAAGGTTCAGTGTTGGTAGTGCTGTATACAGAAAAGTGCCACTATCTCTTCCACCCGACAAAGATGTGCCACCATCACCAATGGTTAAACTCAACACTCACCAGACCCCAGATAATATTAGGCCCCAAAGTGGTGTCTTTTCTTTGTCCGTCAGTGGGTGTTGCCTCCTTTTCCCTTTTACAAGATATCCTTAAATCCTCAAAAACAAGGGGCTCATCATGGTGTAGTATGTTAAAACGTATTTATTAAAAAAAGTAAAAAATAACACTTACAATATAAAGTGCCTCTGACCGACACTGAGTGTCTTTGGCAGTGTCAACCGTTAAAAGCCGCTGACCAGCATTTAAATGGCATCCTAGAAGGTGTGCGTACCCCGCTTTTCTCCACATGTGTTGCTACAAGGGATCCTTGCGTGCTGGTGTGCTTCACCCTCCGTGTGTGTGTCCAGACAGCCTCTACACGTTTCACTATTGCGTCGTCAGGAGAGCTCACTAGCCGGCTAGTAGTAGCAACAGTAGCCATTTTTTCCTTCACAGGAGCACTGTGGCATATTGATGTGTATGCCGACACACTAATCTATATCTGTGATTCAAGTTTAAAATTACTGTGCCACACTTGCACAAATTATATTTTTATAGATTGTTTGCATTTAGGTTATCTACACCCAATATTGGGTACATTGTGTCCCTGATATATATTTCTTCACATATGGTTGATTGTGTATTATACAGGGAGTGCAGAATTATTAGGCAAGTTGTATTTTTGAGGATTAATTTTATTATTGAACAACAACCATGTTCTCAATGAACCCAAAAAACTCATTAATATCAAAGCTGAATATTTTTGGAAGTAGTTTTTAGTTTGTTTTTAGTTTTAGCTATTTTAGGGGGATATCTGTGTGTGCAGGTGACTATTACTGTGCATAATTATTAGGCAACTTAACAAAAAAAATATATATACCCATTTCAATTATTTATTTTTACCAGTGAAACCAATATAACATCTCAACATTCACAAATATACATTTCTGACATTCAAAAACAAAACAAAAACAAATCAGTGACCAATTTAGCCACCTTTCTTTGCAAGGACACTCACAAGCCTGCCATCCATGGATTCTGTCAGTGTTTTGATCTGTTCACCATCAACATTGCGTGCAGCAGCAACCGCAGCCTCCCAGACACTGTTCAGAGAGGTGTACTGTTTTCCCTCCTTGTAAATCTCACATTTGATGATGGACCACAGGTTCTCAATGGGGTTCAGATCAGGTGAACAAGGAGGCCATGTCATTCGTTTTTCTTCTTTTATACCCTTTCTTGCCAGCCACGCTGTGGAGTACTTGGACACGTGTGATGGAGCATTGTCCTGCATGAAAATCATGTTTTTCTTGAAGGATGCAGACTTCTTCCTGTACCACTGCTTGAAGAAGGTGTCTTCCAGAAACTGGCAGTAGGACTGGGAGTTGAGCTTGACTCCATCCTCAACCCGAAAAGGCCCCACAAGCTCATCTTTGATACCAGCCCAAACCAGTACTCCACCTCCACCTTGCTGGCGTCTGAGTCGGACTGGAGCTCTCTGCCCTTTACCAATCCAGCCACGGGCCCATCCATCTGGCCCATCAAGACTCACTCTCATTTCATCAGTCCATAAAACCTTAGAAAAATCAGTCTTGAGATATTTCTTGGCCCAGTCTTGACGTTTCAGCTTGTGTGTCTTGTTCAGTGGTGGTCGTCTTTCAGCCTTTCTTACCTTGGCCATGTCTCTGAGTATTGCACACCTTGTGCTTTTGGGCACTCCAGTGATGTTGCAGCTCTGAAATATGGCCAAACTGGTGGCAAGTGGCATCTTGGCAGCTGCACGCTTGACTTTTCTCAGTTCATGGGCAGTTATTTTGCGCCTTGGTTTTTCCACACGCTTCTTGCGACCCTGTTGACTATTTTGAATGAAACGATTGATTGTTCGATGATCACGCTTCAGAAGCTTTGCAATTTTAAGAGTGCTGCATCCTTCTGCAAGATATCTCACTATTTTTGACTTTTCTGAGCCTGTCAAGTCCTTCTTTTGACCCATTTTGCCAAAGGAAAGGAAGTTGACTAATAATTATGCACACCTGATATAGAGTGTTGATGTCATTAGACCACACACCTTCTCATTACAGAGATGCACATCACCTAATATGCTTAATTGGTAGTAGGCTTTCGAGCCTATACAGCTTGGAGTAAGACAACATGCATAAAGAGGATGATGTGGTCAAAATACTCATTTGCCTAATAATTCTGCACTCCCTGTATCAGTCCACAGTCCACACCTCCAGAGATTAAACCCTCTGGATAATTAGATCAGCGCAGGAACATTTTCCTTTATTATCTAGCACAAGCAGTGGGTGTAAGGTGTTTATATTTTTTATTTGATTTGTATTGATAAGTAATTTTTGTAGTAAAATATTTTAATACTTCCTTAATGAGTTTGAAGGGCATCTTAGCAATGTGGTTCTTTTTTGAGGTGACTGTGACTCAATTTTTCTGTGGTGGATGTCAAAATCATGCAGTTGAGCCTTGGTTTTACCTCCCTCAACCACTGCTGACTTTAGCTGCAGAAGCAGTGGCTGGGGTTGTACACCTGCCATGGCTGTGGTTCTTAGCTTCATAGCTGTGGGAGGAATTATACCCTCTGTACACCTGGCAATCCTGAACCATTCAAGTAAATAAGGGTTGCTTGTGCGAGGTCCAAGGGGTTAAAGCAGGTGTTGAGTAGTTAATACAGTGCATCCTCACTGCCTGTCAAATGCTCTCTAAAGACTGAATAGAACACGGATGGCTCTTCAGAGAGCTTTGCACATGTAAACAAGTCCTTCTGGTGACACAATGACTGCTGTGGCGGTAATCAGGGACACTGTTACTGCTGTGGCGGTGATTAGGGATATTGTAACTGGTGTGGTGGTGATTAGGGATAATATGACTGGTATGGTGGTTATCAAGGACACTGTAAATGATGTGGCAGTTATCAGAGACACTGTAACTGATGTGGCGGTGATTAGGGACAATATGACCGGTGCGGCGGTGATCAGAGACAATGTAACTGATGTGGCGGTGATTAGGGACAATATGACCAGTGCGGCGGTGATCCTAGACAATGTAACTGATGTGACGTGATTGACTGGTGTGGCAGTTAACAGGGACACCGGGACCTATGTGGTAGTGACCAGGGATACCGTAACAGGTGTGATGGTGATCAGGGACTCTGTAACTGGTCTGCCAGTGATTAGGGAAAATATTACTAGTGTGGTGGTAATCAAGGATACTGTAACTGGTGTGGCAGTGATCAGGGACAACATGACTGGTGACGCTAGGTACACTAAGGTACACTATGAGTGGGTGGCAGTGATTAGGGACGCTGACTGATAAAAGTAAGCAGAAAAATATATATATATTTTTAAACATTTAAACTCTTTTTATATATATATTTTTTTAATTTGTATTATTTTTTTATTTGTTTTTTACATACTTTATTTGCTGGCATATAAGACTACCTTTTACACTTAAAAAAACTGGCCAAAAAGCAGGGGTCGTCTTATACGCCGGGTCAGCTGCTTGGATGCCTGCTGGATGCGCGGTAATACTGTATGTAGCTTCAGCTAGATACATTATATACCGCTTAGCCAATCCCAGTAAGCAATGTATTCAAATGAATACATGCTGCTCGGATTGGAGTAACAACCTCTGCCAATCCGAGTAGGCTACATACAGTAGCCTGCTCGGATTGGCTTTGAGAGTCAGAGAGGCATGGACTGATGTTACAGCCTCTGCCAATCCAAGCAGGCTTTGTATTCATTAATAGAACCCATCGCTTGCCATGATTGGCTCCAGCAAGAAGGAAGAAGTATATGGCTCCAGAAGGAAAAAATATGAAGCCTCGGAAGGGGGGTCGTCTTATACGGTGAGTACAGGCAAAAAATCTTTAAAAACTGTAAAATTAGGGGGTCGTCTTATACACCGGGTCGCCTTATACACCGGCAAATACGGTACTTTTATCAGAGTAGTGCAGTATAACCATAGTGACACTGCACTACTTGTTGCAGTGATGATCACTGTAACAGCAATCGTTTTAGGTGTCATTAATGGCTTTGTTTACTATTGTAATTGATTGGCTACAGCTATCACATGGTACAGGGCCACTGTGAATGACCTTGTACTATGTGATCACTGTGATCAATCACAGAGATCCCAATAGTAAGCAAGCTGTCATGAATGAAAGCCAGTCATGACAGCTATGTTTGCATGTTATCATGTGATTGCTGTGATTGGTCACAGCGAGCACATGATACCAGGGCACACCACTGTCTGCCTGAGCCTGGAGGATATACCTGTACACCCTCCAGGAACTAGAAAACACCCATCTGGCTGAATATTTCCTATTTCTCTTTCATCAATCAAAAAAAAATTCAGAAATTTTGTTCAAATTGTATTCTGCTACATGGTTTTGGTAAAAAAATCCCGATAAGTGTATATTAATAGTTTTTTATGAAAATTATAGCACCTACAAACTATGATATATACACCATACTACAAAAAGTATCGAGATGTATTGTACACGCACATGAACTTTAATGGCATTCTAGTCCTAGTCCGTAGGGTTCAATACTGAGTTGGCCCACCCTTTGCAGCTATAACAGCTTCCACTATTCTGAGAAGGCTGTCCACAAGGTTATAAGTGTGTCTATGGGAATGTTTGACAATTCTTCCAGAAGTGCATTTGTAAGGTCAGGCACTGATGTGGATGAGAAGACCTGGCTCGCAGTCTCCACTCTAATTAATCTCAAAGGTGTTCTATCAGGTTTAGGTCCGAACTCTGTGCAGGCCAGTCAAGTTCCTTTACCCCAAACTTGTTCATCCATGTCTTTACAAACCTTGGTTTGTGCAACTCAATATTGAACCCTACAGACTAAGACTAAAATGGCATTAAAGATCATGTGCGTGTAAAGGCAGGCGTCCCAATAATTTTGGTAATTTAGTGTATATTTGAAAATTAATCAATCCTGTACTGACTGCCTACAGTATGTCATTTCTTGAAGCCTTTAAAATGTCAGAACAGTACAAATACAACCTTTTTTGGAAGGGGGATAGTCTGAGGCATTTATTAAGAGGCATGGTGAGTTTAAAACTCGCATTAAAACTTCAGATTCTGTCTGTACCCGGTGCTCCAATCTCTACGTATCGTCACATCACATGACTTCATCATCCCCTTATTTATGGACAGGACTTTATCACATGTGTGATTTTTGATAGTTTTGCACTTTTTTTTCCACTTATTTTATTCTAGTTTTGGTGTTTGTATATGTAGTAGCCATTGTACTATGTATTTTCACTTTTAAATCTTTAAAGGATTATAGGTGTTTGTTCACTTTCATCTGTATTGTTCATTGTAGTATCATCAGATACCTTTTTTTTTCTCTCTCACTGTTTAGTTCACCCATGGGTTGTGTGGTTGGATCAGGTTAGTCCATATATGTTTCTATACAAATTACTTTTGTCTACTTTGCTTAGTTAGTAAGGTTTGATATACATACATGCTCTCACAAAAATACTTTTATACTATATACCTTGACATTTATCTTACTAATTTTGGCAAATCATTGAGACACATACAATTATGTTTACAGCTGATATCTATCAAGTCGCATACTGAGACAATTAGGACCATTCACCTTTACCCATGCCATGTCTGCCGCTTGACGTCCTCCCTGGGGGTATCTGTGTCTGTTTTCTCCCCCTCAGCTCCCGTGCCACACTTTGGCTGCTGCCGTCCATTTGGGGGTTCAGCAATGGAGACACTGGCTTTGTTCATTGGTAAGTATTGGGCCAGTTTGTTCTGGCCCATTCTGCCATTGTTCTTGCATTTACCACTGTGACACATCTCTTTAAATAGATTTTAGATACATTCCATCTGCATCCACCCCTGATGAGCGAGCAATGATCTTGCAAAACATGCGTCGGGTTCTCTGATGCATGCATTTGTATATACTGCATTGTATAACATTTGTATCAATTTCAATTACCTTTTATTATGTTCAAATCCGTTGGCTGAGCTACCATGGTGTATTATCTATTTTAATAAAAATGTATACTGTTACTATTTTTGTTACTCAGTGGCAAACTGTGACCACCTCATTTAAAGTCCCAAGGGCGACTCTTTTTCTGCATATGCATACAGGGATGGAGGTGTATCACCGGTGACAGCAGACTTTTTATCTTTATTCCTTTTGTTATAGTGAAGGTGGGGCATAATTTTGATAAATGGGAGGATGCATGGATAAAAAGAACGATGTGTGAAGGGAAGGAAGTTTAAGGGGAGGGGGGAATTAGTTGGAGAGGGAGGTAAGTAGAATAGGGAAGAAAGGAAGGGGAGAAAAAAAGATAGAAGAAAGAAAAGGAGAAGGCAATGAAAGGGAGGAGAGAAAAATAAATTAAATAGGAGAGAAAAAAAAAATGTGTAGGAGTGTTAGCCTGTAGGTCTCAAAGGATAAGGCCATTAGGGTGATCTCAGATTCCTATTATGATGCTTGCGTATTATGTAGAGGAGGTAAACTGCACCCAACATGCCCACGTAGTTCTGATACTTCCTATCCTAATATAGAGTATGACCACAGATCATTTACATCTTGGCACTGTGGTACTTTACAAGACAAGTGTGCTGTTAGCGTGTTGCTATTTAAAATGGAACACATCGTTGGGCATTTGCAGCAATGCTCAGTAAAACGTGTTTTACAGTGCATTATCACAATTACTGGTGTGAATGTGCCCCAAATGTCAAGACTGGATAAACAGAAATAAAACCCCTTTCCAGGTCAACAATCTATACATACACAGAATAATCACTATGGTTAAAGTTGAGATCCAGGCAAACAGTTAAATTCACTTAAAAAAATATATATATATATAACCATAGTGATTATTCTAAAGCACGTACAGACATGTTTATTTCACATGATGTCAACAGGAGAAAAATGCAGCTTGAATTATGCAATCATAAAATCTTTTGAAAGTTATCCAGCTTCCCCCTCCTTAAATACACCATTCCAATCTCCTTCAATTTTTCTGGTTTTACCACTCCATCTGTCACAGTGCACATAATTAATAAAATAGGAAGGTTTTAGCTGAATTTGAGTAATAAAACTCAGAGAGAAAAATTATAAAGCATTTCTCAAGATGAGAATACCCTGTTATGGACGTTTCATTTTTTAACTGAATACATGATTTAATAGTTGTAACAGAAATGAAAAAGTTGCCTAAAATATTTTACGTATGCAATACCAAACTAATGTCAACACAGCATGACTACTGATTTACTCTGAATCCCAGATGTATTTAACTATGGTAATATCTGTTTACAGTAGGACCAGCAATTGCATATTTGTATTATTGTTTGTCTTCCCAAGTGTTGTAATACCCATTCCCTAATTGTTACCAATTTTCCAAATTTTCTCAGTTTTCTCTGTTTACAGAAGGACCAGCAATTGCATTGTTGTATTATTGTTTGTCTTTCCAAGTGTTGTAATACCCATTCCCTAATTGTAACCAATTTTCCAAATGTTCTCAGTTGCACAAATCTTTTGTATTGTTTCTGCCTCTCCTTCAGCCGGAATGCAGCATAAACACCTTCACCTATATCTGAAACACAAGATAACAAAAACGTAGACCTATGAACCTTAGTTAACCACATTTGAAGAGCATTCAATACAGTTTATTGCTTTCTCTTCATTTTAGTACCCTGTGCTGTCAGTGCATTGTAACCTTAATTAAAAATTTTAGCTGATTTGCCAGTAATAATAGGTATTTAACCACTTAAGCCCCGGACCATTTTGCTGGTCAAAGATCAGGTCACTTTTTGCGATTCAGCACTGTGCCGCTTTAACTGACAATTGCACGGTCGTGCGACGTGGCTCCCAAACAAAATTGACATCCTTTTTTTCCCCTCAAATAGAGCTTTCTTTTGGTGGTATTTGATCACCTTTGTGGTTTTAATTTTTTGCGCTATAAACAAAAATAGAGCGACAATTTTGAAATATGTTTTACTTTTTTGCTATAATAAATATCCCCCAAAAATATATAAAAAAAAAAAATTTCCTCAGTTTAGGCCGATACGTATTCTTCTACATATTTTTGGTAAAAAAATCGATATAAGCGGTTATTGATTGGTTTGCGCAAAAGTTATAGCTTGTACAAAATAGGGGATAGTTTTATGGCATTTTTATTAATATTTTTTTTTACTAGTAATGGCAGTGATCAGTGATTTTTATCATGACTGCAATGTTATGGTGGATACATCGGACACTTTTGACACATTTTTGCGACTATTGTCATTTTTACAGCGATCAGTGCTATAAAAATGCACTGATTACTGTGAAAATGACACTGACAGTAAAGGGGTTAACCACTCGGTGGAACTGTAGGGGTTAGGTGTGCCCTAGTGAGTGCTTCTAACTGTAGGGGGGATGGGATGTGTGTGACAGGACAGTGATCACAGCTTCTGATTACAGGAATCTGTGTTCACTGTCCTGTTACTAGGAAGACTGGGGAAATGCTTGTTTACATCAGCATTTCCCCCTTCTTCCTCACCATGACACGGTGAGGAAGAAGTACCCACGGCCGGAGTCACGGAGCTTGCGGCGGGCACGCGTGCGTGCATCCACAATGCCGCTTCTTAAAGGGGATGTATATATACGTCCTTTTGCCTGCCCGTGCCATTCTGCCGACATATATCTGCGTGCGGCGGTCGGCATGTGGTTAAAGACAGAAGGTAATTGCACATAACAATGCAATATATCAGTTGATTATACTCATGGGGATGCAAAAAAACTCTTAGGTATCAGAAAATTCCAGACTTGATTCCAGGCAGATATAAAATGTGCCCTGGAAGAAGTCATCTATGACAAAGCATGTAGGGAGGAGCTGCGTGCTGTCATCATCATGTTCCCTGAAGTGCGGGGGCTTTACATTGTTTGCAGACAAAAGGAGATTGTATTGGGTAATTTTAAAGGTTTTTGATGCAAGTGGATTTATTTTTGAATGCGTTTTAGATGATATGGTTTTATACTATGTGGAGTGTTTACTTCCCTACAAACTGCTGCTGGACTTGTGATATGCAGACCATCCTTGTAAGGATCCTGGTTGTCTTGAGGATTATGCCAAGGGACATGTGGTGATCCCAATGCAATCAGAATGGGCTCTTTGCGACCATTTGGTCATATATCGTTGGAAAGCGTGCATTTATATAATTGAGGTGGTGGCTTTTGATGCACGGATTTCTTAATTCATCGGTGGTGGAGAACCAGCTCTGACGCTGACGTGGCTTTATTATCGATTCTAGATAAGAGGACTTTTGGACATGTGGACTATTTTTTTTTTTTTTTTTTCTTGATTATATATTTTTGAATTGACTTCAAATGTTATATGTACATATTCACATGTGGATGGGATAGAAGATTCTAGCACAGCTCAGGACACTGAAGATATAAAATGTACAGATTAATTCAGCTCTCTATTATTTAATACATTATTAAAGCAGACCTTGCACCTAAAAATCAAGGGTTACTTACAGCTGTAAAGAAAAGTGTTAAAAATCACCTGTAAGAGAAAAAATATAGTATACTAAGGCCCTGTACACACGACCGGTTCATCCGATGAGAATGGTCCGACGGACCGTTTTCATCGGTCCACCGCTGAAGTGGCATGATGGTCTGATGTGTGTACACGCCATCAGTTCAAAATCCGAAGTCAGAACGCAGTGATGTAAAACACAACGACGTGCTGAAAAAAACGAAGTTCAATACTTCCAAGCATGCGTCGACTTGATTCTGAGCATGCGCGGGTTTTGAACCAATGCTTTTGTGTACTAACCATCGGTTTGGACCGATCGGTCAGCGGTCCATCGGTTCGATTTTAAAGCATGTTTTAAAATTTTGGACCAAAGGACAACAGACCGATGGGCCGTACACACGGTCGGTTTGGACCGATGAAACTGAACCTCAGTCCATTCTCATCGGTTTTGTCTGACCGTGTGTACGCGGCCTTACTGTTCACCCAGCTTCTGACCACAATGTCTAGGCTTTCTGGTAATATCTGAAGAAGGTGGATCACTCCTAATTTCCCTGAGAGTACTGATGAGTTGAAATGTCTTTTGGTGAGATTTGGAGTACTCAGCATCCCATAGGACCTCATCAGAAGATGATGATGTCACCCCCTGCACCAAGGAAGCTGGGGGAAAAGTGAGTATAAAGCTGACCATGATAAACTGGCCAAAAATTGCTTAGTGGGTGGCACTGTCAGCCCTGCTCCTGGGTGCCAAGCAGGAAATAGTTGGCTAAATAGTGACTGCATCTAATCAGAGTTAGCCACTGTTTAGCTATTCTGACAGCTGCCATTGCCATGTTTTCACATGTTTTCACATGCAGTGCAAGTTCCACTTTTAATATTTTTTTAATTGCAGCTAGTGCAAGTACCTTAATTTGACTTGATATTAGTCTTTTGCAATCCCCTATACAGTAGCAATGGAAGAGGAGAGGGAAACTGTAAGGAACATGCTGATAGAAGGAGGGAGCAGAGTTAGCAGTAAGATGGCGCCACAAGGCCGCTACTTCTCTTGTCTGCCTGTCTGTAACTGTATGTTACTTTAAATTTGCTTCATGGTCATTTATGTGCTGTTTTAAACTTGCAGATGTCACCCTGGGCCACTTTTACATGATATTTCAAAGGTTGCAAACAATTATTGCATGATTTTTTCTGTTTTTCAATTTTCCTCGTCTTGACAGAGCAATATTTTTATTTATTTTTTTGTTAGTTAGTTTGGACACTTAACATATTATGGTCTTTATGATGTTAAAACTAAGTTCCAGCCCCCATCTACCTGGCTCTGTTCTGGGTGCTGGGTTTTTTCAGGTATTTGAGTATCCTCTTGTACACTATCTCAGTCTCACTGCCCCCATTCTGGGTCAGGCTGACCACCGGGATAATGTTAGAATGTAGTTGCATTGGATTGGTAGGGGAAAATATTGTTTCAGTGGGAAGGAGAACACAGGTAGGCCTGTTATTATTCTATGCTAGGAAAGCAATAGTTATAAACTGTAAAAAGGTAGAAGCTCCCTCGGTATCACATTGGAAAAACGTAGTAAACAGTAATCTGCCATTGTATAGGGAGGAATACTGGAATAGAGGACATGGAGAAAAATATGAGAGAGTATGGGCGAACTGGATAGAAAATCCTATGACAGCGCCAGGATAAATAGGGTACAAGGGGAGGTTAACCACATCATTGAATAAAGGGAGAGAGAGGAGTGTAAAAGGTATCTGTATTAGGTGAAAGGAATGAATAAAAAATTGTATGGAGGCTCTAGAAGAGAGCAGATGAATGTAATTGAAATGGGAAATGTAAATGTACATGTATGGTTTTATTTTTTGTAAGGAAACAATGCCTTAGAAAATTACTGTAATAAAGAGATTTATAAAAAAAAAAAAATGTAGTTGCATAGTTTTAAGCTTACGAGTCTATGTTTTTCCTCTCTCATGTCGCTACTCTAATTGCTGTACATGTTTTACAAACTACGGACCACTCTCATATTTGCCATTTTCTACATGACCACCTATACTGTGTTCTGCTAGACCTGTTGGCATGTGACTCCAAGTGAGAGCGTTTTGTTATTTGATTATGCTATGTTTCTTAATTTTTCTTAAAAAAAATAAAAATAAGTTCCTGCACACTGTACAATTATTTCCAGAGGTTAATGTGGCTTTAGAGCCCTCTGAGGCAAAACGTATTAGCAATATCTTTAGAAACATAACTATGCAAGTGTTTAAAGTGCATTTTCTCTCTTATTTTTTTCCCATAGTTCTAATGATAAAAATGTGATTATTTCCTATGCAGGGTATACATCAGAATGCTTGCAAACCAGAGCAACTCTCTTTTGCAGTCTTTCTTATGATATGCCTAGATATGGTGCCCCAGAGAGTTTGTGGTTAGCTTCTGGCATCTTCAAGTGTAAGGTTTTCTTACAGTAATGTGTGTATTTTCTGTATTAGTTTTTGATATAAACAAAAATGAGAAAGGAGCTAATTTACACCTAAAAGTTTACATGAGAACGTTTCCAAGAAATTCACAAACAAACTATAGTAGTCCAGGAGGTAGTCCACAAGGAATAGGTTATGTTTGGCTATGTCAAATCAATATTAAATAGTATACAACAAAAAATGACAGAGTAAGAAAGAGAGCGAGAAAGAAATAGAGAAAGAAAGAGAGAAAGAGAGAAAGAGAGAAAGAAAGAAATAAAGAAAGAAAGAAAGAAAGAAAGAAAGAAAGAAAGAAAGAAAGAAAGAAAGAAAATGAGAGAAAAAGAGGGAGAAAGAAAGAGATAGAGAGAGAGAAAGAAAGAAAGAAAGAAAGAAAGAAAGAAAGAAAGACAGAAAGGAAGAAAGAAAGAAAGAAAGAAAGAGAATGAGAGAAAAAGAGAGAGAAAGAAAGAGAGAGACACAGAAAGAGAGCGAGAGATAGAGAGAGAAAGAAAGAAAGAAAGAAAGAACGTTTTTTTTAAATAAAGGGTAGAACATGTAATTGTTACAAAGAGCTACAGTCACAAACAGTTAAAAGGAGCACCTGAGGCATAATACTGATGTTGAAAAAGGTCTAGCAAAAGCATTTTACACGTAAACTTTACTTTGTATAATATAATGTATGAAAGATCATAAGTGACTAACACCATTTACATATAAAGCAGTCTGTCATCTGCACAGATGGACATCGTCAGCTTTTACCCTTCAAAGTCTATACATGTTTGAACACAGGAAATAACATTGACATTAGTGCAATATTTACAGTAAATAAAGACAATAGCAAAAAAAAATGTTGTCAAAACCAGTCCCTGAAAGATTGATAGTCTCTTTTCTAATCATTTTGATTGCATTACAAATGTTCTCTATTTATTTATTTATTAAAATTCTTAAAAGTACAAAAAAAGTACAAAACGCAGTCAGTTACCCGTAGGCCTCGATGCGCCGAGAACAACAATACAGCAACAACCAAAAAAACACACAGACAGCGGAACAGATCAAATTTAAAATAGTAGCAGATCAAAGAACTATAAAAACCTATGTAATTCCATAGGCTAGACTGAAAAGCTCAGTTTTTAAAAGCTTCCTGAACTTAAAAAGATCATCCTCAAGCCTTAATTTTAGAGGCAGGGAGTTCCAAAACTGTGCTCCCTGGACAGCACTCGTCCTCCTTCCGCATTTTTTCTTACGAAATTTAGGAATCACCAAAGTTTCCAAATTAGCCGACCTTAAGGTACGGTTGGGCACATACTTGGTGAATTTTTCCTGCAGGTACACTGGCCCCTTGCCATGGGTAGCCCTGTGCACCATGCATCCAGTCTTAAACAGAACCCGTTCCTTCACGGGTAGCCAATGCAGGGCTCTCAGCGATGGCGTGATGTGGTCACGACGACCAACACCCGTGAGTAGCCTCGCAGCGGCATTCTGAATAAGCTGCAATTTGTGCATGATGTTATTAGGTAAACCCAGGTACAAAGCATTACAATAATCTAATCGACTTCCAATAATGGCATTGACCATGGAGATCTTATGCGATTCTTCAATGAAGCGAAAAGTCGACCTCAGGAGTTTCAAGTGGAAGTGACAAGAACTCACCACCTGGTTTACCTGTGGTCGTAGCATCAATCTCTCATCCAAGATGATTCCCAAATCCCTGACCTGGGTGACTGGCACTGGGACCGATGAAAACGAGTCCGGCCAGGTAGGGAGACCGCCCGACCATGGCTGATTGCATAAAACCATGCACTCAGTCTTGGAGCCATTGAGCATAAGATAATTGGCCCCCATCCAGGCTTGAATTTCCTCCAGGCAGGTGGCCAGAGTTATCTGTGCCCCCCCATCCCTGGGCAGAGGAATGTAGAACTGGGTGTCGTCAGCGTAGACATGAAAAGATAGGTTGTGGCGGCGGATGATATATAGCAGAGGCCTCAGATAGATGTTGAACACGAGCGGCGATAACGCCGACCCTTGAGGGACTCCACAGAACAGGGGACTATCAGAAGAGCAGTGCAGTCCCAGCCTTACTCTCTGAACCCTGTCCAGCAGAAATGAGGTCATCCATGCCAATGCTATACCATCAATGCCTGCCACAGTCCCTAATCGATCAAGCAGTCTAGAATGATCGATGGTATCGAATGCTGCCGACAGATCCAGCAATACCAATGCCGAAGCCTCATTTCTGTCCAGGGCCCAGAGTAGATCATCCTGGACTTTGGTCAAGGCGGTTTCAGGACCTCTTCCTGGTCGGAATCCAGATTGAAAATCATCGAGAATGGAATTGGACTCGAGATGGGGCTGAATTTGCCACACTGTGGCTCGTTCCATGATTTTTGCCAGAAATGGTAGAGTTGAAATGGGACGATTATTGCTCAACACGGAGCGTGCCAGGTTAGCTTTCGTCAGCAGGGGAATAATCACAGCCCGCTTCAGAATACCTGGCACTGTTCCAGTGGAGAAGGAAGTATTTACAATGTCGGCCAATGTTCAATATCTACTACTTTGATATTATTCCTAATAATTTCTATCTTTTCATTAAAATAATTTGATAAAATATTACAAAACTCTGGTGAAGCTTCTTCTTCCGGCTGTCTACATGCTGGATTAGCTAGATTTTTCGCAACTCTAAAGAGTTCAGCTGCTGCATTTTTAGCATTAGCAATTTTTTCAGAGAAAAACTGCTTTTTGGCAGTTTGTATCCCTAGTTTATAGTTCCTCAGGGCTGCGGTATATACCTCCTTGGAGGCGGGCACCGGATTTTTTCTCCACGCTTTCTCCGCTGCTATGCACTTCCATTTTAAACTTCTGGTCACCTGGGTGAACCAGAGGGGATTATTATTTGCTTGCCTAATGCAATGATTTCTTTTTAGGGGGGCTAAGTAGTCGAGCGCTTTTGTAATAGCCGTATTGAAAAAATTAATTTTCTCAGCTGCGACTTTAGTGGACTCAAACGATGCCTTATCAATATTCAACAGGAAGTGGTTACTAAAAGCCTTAACAGATATTTTAGTGAGATTTCTCGAAAATTTGGGAATACTGTTCCTATTAGGAACATGAGGTAACTTTTTGCGAAATTTATGGCTGTGATCAAATAATATTAATTTGTGATCACTCCATATAATCTCTTTCGGGGGATATACTTTCTCTATACATCCTGACTGGAAAAGCCAGTCCAGGGTGTGGCCCGCTTTATGAGTAGCCCCTATGACATCTTGGCTATAGCCAATGGAGTTTGCAAATGCAATCAACTGCTGGGCTTCCGAATTATTTACATCGTCAGCCCATCAATTGAAATCTCCCAAGACTATAGATTGGTCATATCGCAGGGATTGAGTCGTTAGGAGTTCGCACATCTCCTCGCCAAACCTAGCTTTAGCGTTAGGAGGATGATAAATCACTGCCATTCCTATGGTTACTTCAGGGCTCTATCTATGCAGAACACATAAATAACGAGTACTGTAAAATATATTTAAATTTTCAGTGTATAAATATCTATCTATATTTATAAATTTTATTGTATATTATATGTTATATCACAGTGCTCAAAATTTCAAGTTTTGAGACACTAGCCAGGCCTTAAGGGTTACTCGCCACCAGTTTTCCCGTCCAACCCCTACCATGCCCTGCCCCTAATTCTGCCGCTAATCACGCCCTCATAAATTATCTCCTGAAATTACACTTAAATGTTTTATGCAGAATTAAGTTACAAAAATAAATATTAACATCTTTATCAGTTCCCCTCAGCACAGCTTCACCTGTGCCCATCAATGCAGGCTCACCTGTGCCCATTATTGCAGCCTCATTGTGCCCCACATTACAGCCTCATTGTGCCCCCCATTGCACCCTCATTATGTCCCCCATTTCAACCTCATTGTGCCCCCATTGCAGACTCATTGTGCCCCCATTGCAGCCTCACTGTGCTCCCATTACAGACTCACTGTGCCCCCATTGGTGGCCAGATCATGACAGGAGGAAGAGGAGAGCCATGGGATCACAGAGCGGTATAGCCCGCTGTAACAGCTTACATTGAACTTTCCTCCGCTCTGTTCGCTCTCACACACATCCCCGCCTCCTCCTAACCCGCGCCTGTAATAGACAGAACACCTCCCAGCATTGGACCCGCATTCTGTCTATTAAGCCCTTCTCTAAGGTACATTTAATTAACTTTCTGATTGATTTAAAGATACATGCAGTGTTTCCTGGTTAGCCTTGGCAGTTTACTTGTTGCCTGCAATGTTTCCTGGGTTGGCAGTTTGCCATTTTTTTTTAGCACATAGACGAAAAAAACTCTGGACAGCCGCACTCCAAAATGACTTAAAATAAAGTTGGTCTTTTATTGTAAAAAGTACATGCAGACACTGCAAACAACGAATACAGAATGGCCAACGCGTTTCACGCTGCAATTCAGCGCTTAGTCATGGCCATTAGCGTCGAAAACGTTGAAACGCGTCGGCCATTCTGTATTCGTTGTTTGCAGTGTCTGCATGTACTTTTTACAATAAAAGACCAACTTTATTTTAAGTCATTTTGGAGTGCGGCTGTCCAGAGTTTTTTTCGTCTATGTGCTACAATCAGCATTGCCGGCACCCTGGTGGTTCAACAACCCTTGATGATCCACGAGGCTCACCTGGAGCGGTGAAAGAATTGTCTGCCATTTTTTTTTACTTGAGTGATATGATTTTCCGATCAAATACGGTAAATTGCTGAGATTTTTTACATTAGGAAGCTGGCAAAAACACCTACACATTTCCTTTGCAGGTAATTAGCCAGCCTGACAACCTTAAATATTAAATGCGCCTCACCGCTTCACTGCATGATGTGGAATGGGGGGGTGAGCCCTGCCTGCGGGGTTGATCGGGAGCTGTTCTCCCAGCGATCGTCCCATGGCAGAGGTAGAGGAGAGGAGCTGGGCTGCCTGGGAGTGGGGGGGGGGGGCGAGCACTGCCTGCGGGGTTGATCGGGAGCTTTTCTCCCACTGTTCTCCCCGTGGCAGAGAGCATGAAGGTAGAGGAGAGCCGTGGTATTTTCCTCCGCTCTGCTCGCTTTCACACACATCCCCGCCTCCTCCTAACCCGCGCCTGTAATAGACAGAACACCTCCCAGCATTGGATCCGCATTCTGTCTATTACAGGCGCGGGTTAGGAGGAGATGGGGCTGTGTGTGAGAGCGAGCAGAGCGGAGGAAAGTTCAATGAAAGGCTGTTACAGTGGGCTATACCGCTCGGTGATACCACGGCTCTCCTCTACCTTCATGCTCTCTGCAACGGGGTGAACAGTGGGAGAACAGCTCCCGATCAACCCCGCCGGCAGTGCTCGCCCCCCCCCCCCACTCCCAGGCAGCCCAGCTCCTCGCCAGACCTTATTTTCCACTCGCAAAATGCGAGTAGGCGAGTGGAAAATTTGAGGTCTGTTATATTATATATAATTTTTTTATTGTATTTCATGAAAAAGGTGTAGTTAGTGTAGTAATGATACTCATTTTATGACTAGCTGTCATACTAACCCTCATGTTTCTATACTTTTAAAATCTGAGTAGGAACAAGCATGCAGAAAAGGAATTCTGATGTTTCACTAACTTTCTGGATTTACAGACATATGCCAAGATATACAGACCAGGATATAAAATAAAAACGTAGGATTTGCAAATGTAATGCAGATAATTCCTTGTTCAAATATTTTATTAAAGTTTCAAAAGAATGGTTACAAAGATATAACCCAAAATAACACAGATAATTCAGACTTTATGTTTCTCCACAAACTTAATGCTCAAGCTACTTACCTCCTGTCATCTGGATCTATCGTTATCTGATATTTTTATGACCTGATAAAGAGAATATGTTGTATTGTATTGTAGGGTGCCTTTTCAATAGGGGCTCAGAAATTATAACTTAGGAAAGTTTTTTGAAATAAGTAGTGTCAAGTAAGTGACATCCTTAATACTTTGGGCTAGATTCACGTACCTCGGCGCATAGTTTTTCCAGCGTAGCGTATCGAACATACGCTACGCCGAAGGCGTGCAGAGAGCCCAGAGCAGTATTCACAAAGCACTCGCCCCGTACGTTGCAGCGGCATAGCGTAATATGGTCGGCGTAAGCCCGCCTAATTCAAAGTAGGCAGGTAGTGGGCGTGCTACATTTAAATTAACCGTGACCCCATGTAAATGAAGGGCCGATCGAACGGCACATGCGCGCGCATGCTCAGAATAACGTTGCATATACTCCATAAGATACGACGGCTCAATGCGAACGACGTGAACGTCACCTATGCACAGCCCCATTCACGTACGACTTACGTAAACGACGTCAAATTGGACGGCTGTTCCGACGTCCATACCTTTGCATGGGTAGCGCCACCTATAGCAGGGATAACTTTACGACGGACGTACGCCTTAAGTAAATGGCGTAGATTACAGCGACGGGCGCAAGTACGTTCGTGAATAGGCGTATCTAGATCATTTACATATTCGGCGCGTAAATCAATAGAAGTACCACTTGCGGCCAGCGTAAATATGCGCCCAAGATCCGACGGCGTAGGAGACTTACGTCGGTCGGATGGAGGCCAAATTCAGGCGTATCTAGTTAAGAGAATAGGGCGCATAGATACAACGGCGCATTTGTTCACTTACGCTGCGTATCTGTAGATACACCAGCGTAAGTGTTCTGTGAATCTAGCCCATAGTGTATAGGATGCCAGCGATCGATCCTGGATGGGAGATACATTTTCTCACTATTTGGGTTGTGGTCCCTTTAAAGGAGACAATGAAAACACATATTTGAGTACTCAGGGGTTCTCATCCATGCAGGGGAAGGGGTTCAGAGGAAGTACAGTCAGCGCTCTCGAAATTTGTAAGTCCTCATTTGGGACCCAGAATTCAAAGGCTCAGACTTTGGGTGGGAAAAAGCCTACAAACCTGATCACAGGGACATTGGTCCTGAAAGGGTTAACCCATCTACAGGGGAGACCTGAAAAGAAACAGAGCGGAATTTGGGCGCTAGCAGGGTGCTTTTAACCTCCAAGAAGGGGTTACTAAGGGGTTAAAAGTGCCTGTACTGCGGCACTCTTGAAGATATTTTCAGGTGATTCGGAAGCACTGCCCATTCATTCCAATGGTCATTTCCCTGCCCCAAAGCACCCACCCCCCATGTTGAGGGCATGTGGCCTGGAATGGTTCAGGAGGGAAGGGGGCACTCGCTCGTCCTCTCCCCTTTCCTGACCTGCCAAGCTGCATGCTCAGATAAAGGTCTGGTAAGGATTTTGGGGGGACCCCATGCCATTTTTTTGGTGAAGGGCCTGGTATGTACTGGGGGGACCCCCACCATTTTTGTCCTGATTTTTTTTACATGCACTTTTTTTAAAATGTAGCTGTCAGCGAGGGTACCCATTATCAGCTGATGACTCATCGGTTGTTAAGGACGCAGCAGCCAGATTCCCGATTCCACTCCTTAACAACCAGCTTACATTGCGCCCTAATTGGGCAAAGTTTGTCCAATCAGGGAGCAGAATGCACTGTGCAGTGCTCACTGCATTGCAGGATGTTTGTTGGGGAACACTTAACGAACACCCTGCAAATTTGGATGTTCAGCGAACGACCGAATAGGCAAATGTTCGGCCCAAGTCTCATGCTCGGCCGAACCGTTCGCCCATCCCTAGTTATCATTAACAAGTTACAAATTACTTAGTATGACAAATGTTACTTAGTTCTGTATGCTCTAAAAGGGGTAGTACTGGGAATTGGGTAGGGTTGGAGCCAAGGAAGGTTGCTCTGAAGTAGGTAGGAGCGAAGACAATGGGTAACTCCAAAAGGGGGGAATTCCTGCACCTATTCTCTGATATCACTTTGCTGAGTGTGTGGGCAGCACAGAAATCCACTGCATATGCACAGCTGCACACAAAATGTGTGGCTTAGCTACTCACTGCCTCTGGGAAGGCTATAGTGCAGAAGCCAAAGATAGTGGGACCTGGCCTTGGCTGGGAAACCAAGTAGTGCTTCCTTGCAACACCAGAAGAAACAGAAACGATAAATTGAATTAAACAAATTAATAATACATCATTTTAACCATTTGTTTAAGAGGGAGGAGGAAGGGATAACATCAAAAATATAATGTAGTGAATTACGCTCCACTTTATTGTTAGACTAGGAATTGGTTGTGCAAATTTGCAGTCCAGCGAATTAGTTTACACCCCCATTTACTTTCACTTTTTGGCATTTCCACTCCTGATTAGGACTGTTAGTAGTAGCTAAGCTATTATATAAATAGGAGATGTTGTGCATGTACCTAAAACTTAGCCCTTGGGTAACCTGTGACTCTCTGGTACTTCGGGTCAGTGTGTTTTAGTTTGCTGTGACACAGCATGCAGTGCACCCTTGAACTTCCTTCTGATACACACAACCCATACCCAATTGCTGTTCATGTTACATACAATATAAGGTTAATTTTGACTTACAATATTCTTATAATACCGTAATTACTTTATTTTATGCATTCCTTTTTACCTTGGGTAGTTGCGTTTTGAATATGCAAGGGAAATCTGAACTGGTTTTTCATCTTTCTGGTTAGGCACGGTTAAACTCAAAGCAACATCTTCTGCAGTAATAATGAAAGGTCTGGATCATCTATAAAAATTGTCACTTTTTCTTTGCTCAGACTATATAATTTATCTATCTCATGACCTGAGTTATTGATGAGTTTCAAGGATTCTATTTGCTGCCAAATAAATCTTGGCTGCTTTCAGGACACACTGGCTTAACTAGTGTAATCTGGTGCAGCAAGGTAGTTTAATCTATTACAGATATTCAGTAGAGTTTAACATGCAAATTATCATTACAAGTGTTTCATTCATAAAACATCACTATTTCACAAAGTGTTCCTGCACCTTTAAAACATTTATTTAGATTTCCACTAGTGTTTGGTTATGTTGAACCATGATTAGAGACAAAGGATTGTGCAATCAGATTAATGCTCATAAGAGGGGGGACGTGGCTTGATGGTGGAGCGAGCAGATGTGTAGAGACACCCCCTCGGTTCACGAACGGCATTCCTCAGCGAACCTGGGTCCCTTCTCCTCCGGACAGGCACCAAACTACTCCCCACAGCCGTGGGTACATTTCAGGCTGGCTTCCATGATGAAATACGGGCCACCAGTGCCGAAACTTACGGCGAGACAACTTACCCATTTCAGATGGCAAGATGGCACCAAGACATAAGCAGAGCGGCATGATACGTTGCAGCCATACTCCCCCTGCTCCTCACAGACAGTCTGCGGCCTTGGTGAGTGACTCTATCCCTGTCCTGTTTGATACACAACCTGACCCCCTGCAACCCCCAGGACTCCCCCTGGATAGTGAGGACAGCCAGGTCCCCGGTTCTTCCTCTGCTGAGCTTACACTAGCCACTATTATGCTGGCTATACAGGACTGCAAGGCCTCCCTTTCTACACAGATTGCATCTATCCGCATGGACTTTTCCCTATTGAAGCAAGATGTGCAAAACCTGAGAGGTAGAACAGGGGCAAATGAAGAACGTGTAAGCTCCCTAGAGGATGTTGTGTACCCCTTATCTGCCATTGTGCGGGATCACAATGGTGGCTCTCCGTGCAAAAATTGATGATTTGGAAAATCGTTCCGCAGGAACAATCTCCGCTTTGTAGGGTTCCCGGAGCGAGCAGAAGGCTCTCACCCAAATTTTTTTTGTATAACTGGCCAAGGGACATTTTTGGTATGAATGCACCCTCCTTCTCCTATGTAATTGAGCATGCAGATGGTACCCCTAAACCACCCCCCCTGCAGGAGTTTCTCACGTTCCATGATTGCATTGATCCTTAACTTTTAGGATAAGGTTGCCATTTTATGTCTTGCCAGAGAGAAATGCCCTCTAAAGGCCATGGGACAATTCTCACTTTGTTTGAGTGAAGTTTTTTTTTCGGTTCAGAGATCCAATGCTCGTTATATTTGGGATGGCCAAGCGGGGAGGGTGGTACAGGGTTTTTCACTGACTTCCTTTTTCTTTTTTTGCTGTTTCTAACATTTTTTCTTGTACTTTTTTTTCATGTGTATTTGTGCTTCCTTTAAACTGAATAGTGTTTTACACTTGTTTTTATATGGTTATGCTCTTATATATCCTGGGTGGCATGGCATGCAATGTTATGTCTCTGCCGTCTGCCCCAGAATATCCATTATGTACTGTTTGACTTACCATGGGCAGGTTGCTAAAGATAATTTCCAGTACATACATTGAGGGAGAAAATATTTGATCCCCTGCTGATTTTATACATTAGCCGACTATAAAAAAATGTTATCAGTCTATAATTTTAGTGGTAGGTTTATCTTTAACCGTGAGAGATAGAAAAAACAACAAAAACATCAGAAAAACGCATTTCAGAAAAGTGATAAATTGATTTGCATTTTAATGAGTGAAATAAGTATTTGACCCCTTCAAAAAACATGACTTAGTACTTGGTGGCAAAAGCCTTGCTGGCAATCACAGAGGCCAGATGTTTCTTGTAGTTGGCCGCCAGGTTTGTACACATCTCGGGAGGGATTTTGTCCCACTCTTCTTTGCAGATCCTCTCCAAGTCAATAAGGTTTTAAGGCTGACTGTCATGTACCTTTGAGCAAAGCCTGACGAGCAGCGGAAGGCCTCTCACACAGCCCCGGTTCAAGAACCACTGAGGTTGTAACAGTGGCTGCAACAGCACAGTGAGGTAGGAGTGCCTGCGATGTTCTCTGTTAACAGGTAGGTAGGAGAAGCTGATGGTAGCAGTAGTTCCAGGTGCTGGTTTACTGTGGATGCAGGCACATTGTGGCTGCAGGTGTACTGCAGATGCAGGTACATTGCTGGTGCCAGTGTATCATGGATGCAGGTACGTAGAGTCTGTTGGAAGATGAGGAGACTGGTGCAGAGTCAGACAAGCCAGGTTATACACCGGGGATCAGATACATCAAAGACATCAAGCAAAGAATGGTCAAAGTTCAGGCAGAGGCTTGGCAACAGAAAATCAAGAAAATCAAGAAGAATCAGGGTCAAGGCAAGCTGGGGTCAGGATTGGAGACAATCGGGATGGTCAGGAAGCCAGGGTCAAACAAGATCAAGGACAGGCACAGAAACAGGATGCAGGGGAAAGCTGCAGATCAGACAGCAAATGGCAAGGGCAGCTGCCCTTCTTATATATGCAATTTGGGCACGAATGTTAATGGGGCTCACGCACATGTGCGCGCATGCACATAGGCTCGATGCTATCTCGTGAATATGTGTGCTCATGCACTTACTGAAATGTCTGTGACTGACAGGCAGACTATTTGTGGGATTTTGCCCACGCATGCGTAAATTGCCTCTGCCCTTGCACCTCCACTGCGCTATGGCCAGCATTTTCCTGACACTGAGGTTTGGTAATTCGAACCTTCAGCTCCTTCCACATATTTTCTTTGAGATTAGGTTCTGGAGACTGGCTAGACCACTGCAGGACCTTAATGTTCCTTAATCTTTTTTTTATTTTTTTTTTTTAAACAATTTTATTAAGAATTTGACACGGCATACAATCGTTTCCAGTACTGGGTGCGACCAGTGACACAATACAAGAGGAACAGGAGTAAGTACATACAAGCAAGAGCAGATTGATTGAGTCCAGCGTCAAAACAGTACAGAAATAGTACAAAAACAGCTTGTAACAGCATGTAAGTGATTGTTCGGGCAACATTGATACACCTCGGGTGGAAGAGCATAGTAAGATATCAAGGTGGTGCCGAACCCATATAGGGCCCTCCCTAACCGCCCACCCCAGAGGGAGCTGTCTGTGGACGAGGCCCCAGGGTACGAGGCACCAGCATCGTTAGGTGGAGGCTAGTCGGGGAAGGGGGGAGAGAGAGAGAGGGAAAAAAAAAAAAACCTACACCCGGGGGGGGGGGGATATCAGAGGGGAGAAGATGAGACCAGCTGTGTAGGGGTCAGAGATATCACTGCCCAGAGGGCTTGGTCATGGACGCAGCCGCGGGGAGAGTTGGGTCCACCAAGGCACAAGATTCCCTGTAGTGGATCCAAAATGCCCATGTTTCTCTAAATTTGTCATGAGTGTCATTAGCACGATGGATTAGTTGTTCCATGTCTTCAGTTCTATTCACCCTGAGGTGCCAGTCCTGCAACGTAGGGGCAGAGGTAGACTTCCACTTCAAGGGGACACATTGTGTGGCGGCGTTAACAAGATGCAATATTAGTGACTTGCGGTAATGTTTCCGAGGTACAACTGTATGGTGCAGTAAGTACTGTGCTGGGGAAAATTCTATGAAGTATGTAGTGATCTTAACGATACACTCGTGGACCTCGTTCCAAAATGGCACTATCAAGGGGCAGTCCCACCAAATGTGGAGGAGGGAGCCAGTGGCCCCACCACAGCGCCAACATTCAGCAGGAACTGCGGGGAAGATCTTATGTAGATTTTCCGGGGTATGATACCACCGGGTACACAATTTGTATCTATTCTCCTGGGCTGTCACATTAACGGATCCTTTGTGGGCGTGCGCCCATATGTGGTCCCAGTCTTCGTCTGACAAGTCAAGGGATAGGTCAGAGTTCCAAGACGCTCGGAAACTATCAGTGGGCGGCACCTTAGACAGCACCAAGGAGTATAGCGCGGAGATCAGATGGCGTTGTGGCCGGTCAGCCGCACAAATATGTTCTATCGGGGCTAAATCCCGGGACCATAGCAAGGGCGTCCGGGTATCACCTAAAAAGTGTCTGATTTGGAGAAACTTAAAGAACGGTATATTCAAATGTGGGAGTGTGGTAGCCATTTCGGTCTGGGTGAGCAAGGTTCCGTTTCGAAAGAATTGGTTAGCCCGCACTCGTGTGGGGACTAGTGGCACTGTGGAGTCACTAGCGGCAATGCTAGGTGGGAAATCTGGATTAAGAACCAAGGGAGTCATTGGTCCAGGTGATGGGGTCAGTCCGGTTTTACGGCATATTGTCCTAAAGTTCAGGAGTGTGGGTCCTATTAGGGGGTGATCTAGGCAGGGTTTAGGGGCCGATCGGGCTTAAATCCACGGGAGATGAGCTATGGGAAATGAAAGGAATTTGTTTTCCACCGCTACCCAATCCTTGTTACTGGCATGGAGGTGCCAGTCCACCACCCTTGCCAATTGACAGGCCTTGTGATAAAGAGTAATGTCAGGTAAGCCCAGGCCTCCCTTTAGTTTTGGCAATATCAGTTTGTCCCAGCTTAATCTAGGGGGGCCGCCGGACCAGAGGAAGGCCCTGCAGCACCTCTTGATAGCGGTAAAAAAGGACTGCGGTATTTTAATCGGTATCGCTTGCAGCAGATACAGTATCCTAGGCAGGACATTCATCTTCAGCACGGCAGCTCTCCCAAACCAGGAGAGATGACCCTTGGTCCAACCCTGCAAGTCCTCCTTGATGTTCCTTAATCTTCTTTAGCCACTCATTTGTTGCCTTGGCCATGTATTTTGGTTCATTGTCATGCTGGAACACCCATCCATGATCCATTTTTAGGGATGGAGGTTCTCACCCAAGATTTGATGGTACATGGCCTCGTCCATTGTACCTTTTAATGCAGCAGAGTTGCCCTGTCCCCTTAGCAGAAAAACACTCCCTAAGCATAATATTTCCACCTCCATGTTTGATGGTGGTGATGGTGTTCTTGGGGTTATAGTCAGCTTTCCTCCTCCCCCAAACACAGCGAGTTGAGTTGATGCTGTATCAAGAGTGAGGACATTTTTAATGTTTTTGTATATATATCCTTGTTTTTTTTTATCTGAATTTGTATCTACATCCTTCAATTGAGGTGGATCTCTCCATTATGCAGGAGATGTCCACCTGTGTGTGTTATGACACATGTAGTCATCCCCTCATTAGGAGATTAGATTTATTGTATGTATTATGGGCCAGATTCACAAAGAGATACGACGGTGTATCTACAGATACACCATCGTATCTCTGATTTTTACTGGTCCTATCTATGCACCTGATTCATAGAACCAGTTATGCATAGATAGGGCTCAGATCCGACAGTGTCACACTGTGTTACACTGTCGGATCTTTTTTTGGATTTAAAAATGGCGCCGGGGGCGTTCCCGCTGATTTACACTGAATAATATGTAAATCAGCGAGATACGCGAAATTCACGAACGTACGCGGACCCGACGCTGTGTTCTTACGTCGTTTCCGTAGCGCGGTACCCGTCGTATACTTACCCCTGCTAAAAGCAGGGGTAAGTATTGTTAAGTATGGCCGTCGTTCCCGCGTCGAATTTGAAATTTCCTACGTCGTTTGCGTACGCCGATTCACGAACACGCGCGTCGCAAGTCCCGCTTACGTCACAACCATTGACGTCCTATTGACGTCAGTGGGAGCAATGCACGCCGGGAAATTCCCCGGACGGCGCATGCGTATTTAAATCGGCGCGGGAGCGCGCCTGATTTAAATAGTACACTCCCCCAGCCGCGGAATTAGAATTCCGCCGGGGGAGTTAGGATCCGCCGTCGCAAGTTTGGAGGTAAGTGTGTTGTGAATTTGACACTTTCCTCACAAACTTGCGAGGGCGGATCTTAAAACACATAGGTTACACGGATCTAAAGATCCGCTAACCTTTGTGAATCTGGCCCTATGTTTCTATTGTGAGACCCTAACCGATTGCATTTAAGTGCATTCAGGGATTTCTTTCTCCAGTTCAGGTCCTCTTAATTTGTGTACTATTAGATTAGTAGGAGCTTTACAGTGAGTCTGTTCATAAGTGTTGCGAAAATGGGTGATAATTTGCATCTAATCATGCATGTAGTTATTATATTTTGATGATGATTTTTCTTTACATTTATTACTATTCATGGGGAGGGAATGGATGGGGAGGGATTCCGAAAAGCGACAATGTATGCTCCTGTGTCTCTTTCCATTCTGAAAGAGATATCTTTTTCAACTTTGGGGATTTCTTTTGGAGTATGCAATACAGGTACATATGTCTTCCGTTTTTTATATTTCAATATTTTTATTGAGATTTCGCAAAAAGGAAACATGAGCACAAATTATGAGATAACAATGAAATTTTCTGCTATACAATCATATAGTTGTTATGAAGTTGTTGAAACGAGTATTATAGTAAGGCATAAGTCACCGATTGTTGAATCAGAGATGCAGAGTTTGTATTAATAATCTTATCATCTGAATCTTGTCCCCCTCACCCAGACACACCAACTAGTAGCATACTGTGTCGAGGGGAGGGAGGCATTGCTATCGAAGATTAAGGTATTTTAGTTAAACAAAAATTATATCAAGCAATATATGGTACATAAATAAACGCTGCAGAAAGGGACATCTGAGAAACTAAGTGCAAAATTAAAAAGGAAAAGAGAGTGTTTGTTATCATTTAACATAACATCTTTGTGCGTTGGCCTTAAAGGGTTTGTAAAGGAATTTATTTTTTATCTTAATAGCTTCCTTTACCTTAATGCAGTGCTGTTTTCATGTCCTCATTGTTTGTTTTTGCTCTCAAGTTGCTGTTATTCTTCTCTGATCTCCACACTTCCTGGTTGTCTGTTTCCTGATGACCACAGTGCTGGGAGCTTTCTCTCTGTGGTCACTAATCAAGGAGGTGTGATTACTGTGTGTCTAGTTTTTAGTTTTGTTTTCCAAACCATCACTGCTCTATGGCTCTGTATGCTCTGTAAGGCAGAGAGGCAGGAAACAACATGCAAAAACAAAACTAGAAACTACAGGTACATTATATGATTGATTTTTTTATCTATTTTTAATCGTTTTTAAAAGGAATCAGTTAACTATTATGTCTCTATACCCTGTAAACAGTTATTTCAGCGGTATTTTTTTTTATTTACAACCCCTTTAAAACCCAAGGTCAAAATTATGCCTGAGCTACGCGTGCTGTAGCATCTGTAACAAAAAGTCCCTTGGTATTCATATACCAGATCATGTTAAAGGAGTACCAGGGTATATGGAGTAGATTAGAAGAGGAAGAAGGAGAAAGCACAGAGCAAATATGAGAAGATATGTTAGGCATCAGAGAGCAACATAGAACTAGAATTGTTATGATAGACTACAAGGGCTGTGGGGGTTGTCATATATAGGTATTCCACATTTCCCAGACCATGTCGTATTTATCTGTAATGGACTGCAGGATACTGACCGTCTTTTCCTGAACCATTATCCAGGATATTTTCCGTTTTGCAGCAGCAAAGGACACTGTGGGTTGTTTCCAGGCTCTGGCTATTGTGATTTTAGTGCCCAGCAGTATGAAATTAATGAGAATCCGAAGAGATTTGGAACATCCTACGTCTTCAGTTTTTTATAAGTGGTTGGTTTTGTAGCTCCACTTTTTTTTGTCTTTTGTTCATTTATAAGTTTTTTGTTTATTTACATGATTTTCGTTTTTTTAGTCACATATACTTATTTGTTATATTACATTTATAAATTGCATTTAGATTTATTAAATATAGATTTGCCATTGTTTTTATATCTAACTGGCTGGGTTAAACTAATTACTATGACGCTGTTTTTGCCCTGGATAGGTTTGACCTGACATCTCGATGTCTTAAAGCGGTGTTCCAGCCACAATTTTTTTTTAAGTCAGCAGCCACAAACAATGTAGCTGCTGACTTTTAATAAGGACACTTACCTGTCCAGGGAGCCCAGAATGTCGCCCCCCTGAGGCCGATCCATCCATCGGATCGTGTGCCGACGCTGCCATCCTAACTAAGGGAAACAGGTGGTGGAACCTTGCGGCTTCACTGCCCGGTTCCTACTGCACATGTGCGAGTCGCATGGCGCTTTGTAAATGGCCATATGTCTTCTGGGACACACATAGGTCCCAGAAGACAGCGGGCCCCATTACCCAGAAGAACACGCGAGGGAGGAAGAAAACAATGCGCTATAGGAAGTGGCAGACTGCCTAGCAACAGGCTTTTCTGGTAAGTAAAACATTTTTTTTCAAATGTTTTTTTTTTTTTTATTATTTTTTGGAGAATGTTACTGTAATGTTTTATTTTATGGTGGACCTCCGCTTTAAACAAGTGTGCACCTTTGGAGCATCCAGTAATGAATAAGTACTGACATGTGAAATGCGTTAATTGGCTGTCCTTGGAACGTGTGTGCCTTTTGCTTTTTGGGTTTAAAGATTTTTATTGAAATTTTTGCGATAACAAAAGGATAAAAGACAATGACACATGAGAGTACAGAGCCGTGTCAATTCAGAATAACAAAACTCGTGAATCATTCTCCAATAGGATATGCTAACATAGCAAACTAAGTCATCCAAACTGTAGCACAAGTACTAATAAAATCATCATTGTGAACGTTATACCAAAACTCAGAAATTAATAAGACATCCGTTCAGTTCCCACGACTCTCGGCTCCCCGGACGCCCCTAAAGGGGTCACACTGCGTCCAGGGAGTCAAGGCCACAGAGCCCTGCCCAGTAATGTCCAGCAGTGCACAACCTACACGGAAAAAGAAGATTGCCTACAGCAGTGCAAACAGCAAACGTTAGAGCATGTAACAAAACTACTTAGTAATCACGGCAGAACATCAGAACACCAAAAGAGGTGCGAGAAGAGGTAAAGAGAGAGAAACGTGGGACGGATGGATTGGAGTGATCCCGCTTCCAGGCTGGACCCCAGGTAGGAGAGACACATTGCAGAAGGTAGCCCAGGGTTCCCATGTGGATCTAAATTTTTCAGATTGGTCCGCACATTTAGCAACGATTTGCTTTTGCGACATTCCATTCGACTTTTCTTCTAAATACCAGGAAGGAAACGGAAGGTTTCTTCCACGACTTGGCTATGGTCATTTTGGCCCCTAATAAAATGAAAAATTATAGGTTCTGGGATTGTTTAGAAAGGCCAGGAATACAATGGTTCAGTAGCGCTACACTAGGTTGAGAAGGCACCACTGTCCCCAGCAAGGATCCAATGGTATGAAAAACCCTCTTCCAGAAGGATCTAAGGCGGGGACATGACCACCAAGTGTGGAACATGGAACCCTCCAGCTTGCATCCCCTAAAACATTGTGGAGAGGTCCCTGGAAACATTCTTGCCAGCCTGGAAGGAACATAATACCACCTAAGCATAATTTCAAGACTTGCTTCTATGCTTCTATGAGACAGATATTGAGAATACCTTTATACGCCCGATTTGATGAGCGATACCATACCGCTGTGTTCCATGAGGCATTCATGTCCTCCTTCCAGGCCCGTGCATAAGATGGCTTATCTGTCTTAGACATCAGAGCTATATATATCAAGGAGATTCCACCCCTCTGATCCATTGTATTCGAAAACACCAGTGTTCGTAGGGAGTTATAGTTGGGGGCACTGACTTATCCATCCAAATAGAATGTAGAAAGTGGGAAATTTGGGAAAATCTAAAGAGTTCATCATTGGGCATGTCTAGTTTTTTCCTGCAGTGTGAAAGGGAAAGCGTGCCCGCTGGGGAGAGAAAGTGCCCTATCCTGTATAGGCCTCTATCCTTCCACCACCGAAATGCCCTGATATCCAACCCTGGGGGAAGTCAGGATTTTGAAAAAAATGTGTTAGGGGCTTGAGGGGGGAAATCAGGGTGCGTGGGGAATATAGTTTGGAACAGAGGGCAACAGAGTGGGAGAGTGTTGGAGACAATATGGCTGGTCTGTGTTTGGAGTCACACCCCAAAAGGTAATTAATGGTGTTTAAAGGGATAGCTTGTCTCTCCATTGCGAGCCATACAGGTTTTGGCCCCCTAGAGAAGACCGTCGACACTTGTGTCAGTTGTGCAGCTTGATAGTAACCCCATAGGTTAGGAATTCCCAGACCTCCCTGTGTTTTAGGCGAATGAGTATACCCAAGGGACATCTATATCCTTTTTCCCCCAGACAAATCGAACAATCTCCAATTGGAATTTGCTGAGGAATCGTTTCTTTACCGGGATTGGGAGAGCGCGGAATAAATACAGAAGACGTGGGAGAAGGGTCATTTTAACCGCATGTATTCTGCCCAACCAGGACAAACCACACTTAGCCCAATGTTCAATATCCCCTTTAAATCTAAGGATCATAGGGAGGTAGTTTGCTTTGAATAGGTCGTTTACGTCAGGCGTTAATTTGACTCCTAGGTATGGAATTTGCGAGGGAGCCCAAGTGAAGGTGAAATTACTGGAAAGTTGTTTAAGCAGATCCGGGGGGACGGGGATATTCATAGCTAATGATTTGCCCAAATTAACTTGCAATCCGGAAATCTCACTGAAAACCTGTAGTGTCTTAACCACTTCCAGACCGCTGTACGACTATATACGGCCTAACTTTAAAGATACATATCTCGGTAACGGCAGCAGCTGCTGCCACAACCGAGGTATCCATCTTTACTGTCAGCGGTTCTGGTAACGATAACGGCGGTCTCCGCGGCGGATTCGCCGCGAGATCGCCGTTATCGGTGGCGGGAGAGGGTCCCCCCCCTCCCGCCGCTCTCCCGCGCCCTCCGCCGCTTACCGGAGCCGTCGGTAGCGGCGGAGGAGATCGCGACCGTTCGGGAGCTGAGCGGGGACGAGACTGAAGGAAAAATCTCCTTCGCCCCGTCCCCATAGCTCGGCTGGGCGGAAGTGAAGTCAAAACGTCAGTCCCGCCCAGCCTCTTAAAGAAACATTTTTTTTTTTTGTCATTTGAAAAAATGAAATTTTCCAATTTTTTTTTTTTTTTTTTGCATTTTAGTCTAAATATAAGATCTTAGGTCTTTTTGACCCCAGATCTCATATTTAAGAGGACCTGTCATGCTTTTTTCTATTACAAGGGATGTTTACATTCCTTGTAATAGGAATAAAAGTGATCATTTTTTTTTTTTTCCAGTGTAAAAAATAATAAAATAAATAAAAATAAATAAGAAAAAAAAAAAAAAAAAGTTTAAAGCGCCCCGTCCCGACGAGCTTGTGCGCAGAAGCGAACGCATACGTAAGTAGCGCCCGCATATGAAAACGGTGTTCAAACGACACAAGTGAGGTATCGCCGCGATCGTTAGAGCGAGAGCAATAATTATAGCCCTAGGCCTACTCTGTAACTCAAAAAATGCAACCTATAGAATTTTTTAAACGTCGCCTATCGAGATTTTTAAGGGTAAAAGTTTGACGCCATGCCACGAGCGGGCGCAATTTGTAAGCGTGACATGTTGGGTACCATTTTACTCGGCGTAACACTATCTTTCACAATATATAAAAAAATTGGGCCAAATTTATTGCTGTCTTATTTTTTAATTAAAAAAAGTGATTTTTTTCCAAAAAAAGTGCGCTTGTAGGACCGCTGCGCAAATATGGTGTGACAAAAAGTATTGAAATGATCGCCATTTTATTCTCTAGGGTATTAGAAAAAAATAAATATATAATGTTTGTGGGTTTTAAGTAATTTTCTAGCAAAAAAAACTGTTTTAGTCTTGTAAACACCAAATCTGAAAAACACCCAAAGTAGAGAAGTGGTTAAGTATAATTAGGGTGGAAGTTAGGGGAGAGGTGACAAAGAGCAGGAGGTCGTCAGCGTAAAGCACGCATTTGTGTTCCCATGGCCCGCAGGTCACCCCCTTAATGTCAGGATTTGATCTCAGTGCCACTGCTAACGTCTCGATGGCCACCGCAAAGAGGAGAGGGGAGAGCGGACACCCCTATCTGGTTCCCCTGCCTATGGAGAAGGAGTCCAAGTATCTGCCCATTAAGCGTACCTGTGCAGAGGGGCTTGAGTAAAGTGACTTGATAAGGCTAAGGAAGCTAGGGCCGAATCCCCATCTCCCCAGTACACCAGACAAGTATTCCCAATCTATTGAATCAAAGGCCTTGTGTAGGTCTATAGACAGCAAGAAACCCTTCTGTGGCAATCCCCCATCCCATTGTGATTTAAGTAGGGAGATAACATCAATGGCTCGTATGATCTGATCCGTTCCCTGT
Source organism: Rana temporaria (assembly GCF_905171775.1). Classification (NCBI taxonomy): domain Eukaryota; kingdom Metazoa; phylum Chordata; class Amphibia; order Anura; family Ranidae; genus Rana; species Rana temporaria. The sequence goes on from NC_053493.1 coordinate 107,622,683, forward strand.
CTCCCAGGGATGAAGCCCACCTGATCTTTGTGAACATATGAGGAGATGAAACTCGATAATCTGTTTGCTAAAATTTTTGTCATAATTTTAATGTCATTGTTAATCAGGGAAATAGGGCGATAATTACACACCTCGCTAGGGTCCTTATCCGGTTTTGGAATCACTGAGATTTAAGCGGCATTTAAGTCAGAACCCAGAAGGGCTCCATCCCTGAGAGAGTTGAACATTCGGTGGAGAAGCCATCTGGTTCTGGGGAAGAGCCTAGTTTAAGGGCATTAATGGTAAGCAAAACCTCCTCCTGAGTGAACGGACCCTCCAGGAGATCCCTATGATCCTTAGACAGAGACGGTAACGGGAGATCGTCCAAAAAAAATTCTGTGTCGTGCTGGGGAGAGAACGGGCAGGTTTGTATAGGTCCGAGTAGAACCGTAAGAAAGCGTCTATAATTTTAGTCGGGTTCTGCGTCAGTTCCCCTGTGGCCGCCCGGATTTTAGGGAAGGCTAGCGAGCGCTGTTTGGGACTCAGCTTGGTGGCCAGATGGGAGCCTATCCTGTCAGTTTGGGAGTAAAATTTACCCCCAGTCCACCAAAGGTGTTGTCGTCAGGGAGAGGTTAAGAAGGGCACGAGCCTTGTCTAGTCGAGCGAGAGATTCGGTCGTGGGATGGCGTTTGTGATTTTTCATCAACGTGCGAAATTCCTCTGTAAGTTTAAGTGTGTCTGCCCTATGTTCCGCTCTGAATTTAGCAGCTAACTGTATCAGTTTCCCCCTGATAACCGTCTTATGCGCCGCCCAGACCGTGGATGGAGATACCTCGCTCGTCGCGTTAATAAGGAAGTATTCCTTAATGGCCTCCTCCAGTAAGGAGCATTGTGTCGGGTCACTCAAAAGCGACTCTCTCAGATGCCAGCGGGGCGGGTTTCTTGAGCCCATGGGTCTCTGAGTTGTCAAAGTGACCATGGAGTGATCTGAAAGGGGGGAATCTACGATCCTGGAGTTACTGATTAGAGGTATTGTCGTGGCGTGGATGAAAATGTGGTCGATCCTGGCAAAGGATTTGTGGGGGGTGGAAAAATGTGTGTAGTCCTTTGTACGTGGGTTGGCTTCTCGCCAGACATCTATTAACCCTACAGAGTGAAGGAGTTTGGCTATTTTAGAACTCTGTTTGGAAGGGCGCTTAGGTTTAGAGTTACCGTCCGCTGATTTATCAAGCGAGAAGTCAAAAGCTGTGTTAGAGTCTCCGCCCATGAAGACCGATCCCTTAAAGTGAGGTTGCAGCTTGCGTAGTAAGGATTCAAAAAAGGGTCTTTGTCCCTTGTTAGGGGTGTAGTTAGAAATGCATGTGTATAGTTCCCCGTCTATATGGCCAGAGACCAGGATATAGCGACCCTGTGGGTCAACTATCGTCTCTACCAGAGAGAGGTTGATATGTCGAGCAAAACAAATGGCCACTCATTTTGTTTTGTTATCTGCCGATGATAGAAAAAAATGGGGATAACGCTGATGGAGGAATGTGGGTTTGTAGGTGGATGGGAAGTTTGTCTCCTGCAGCAAGAGTGCATAGAGTGGTAGAGTTGGAAGAGTTTCCTGCAGTTAACAGGGGAATTAATGCCCTGGGCGTTATGGGAGATAATCTTGAAGGATGGCGGTGGAGAATGTGTGTCAGTCATGGATCAGAGGGGAGAAATCTATACCAGGTAATCGTAGCCTACCTTGGCCTTGTGGAAAGTACTTCCTGTCAAACTCAAACAACCGGAGAACTCTGGACCCGGGACCTGGGATGATAGACTGGAACCCGCCATGGAACCTACGATCACTCCAAGGGGCATGAGAGGAATAAGGAAAAAAAGAAATGAAAAAGGTAAAAAAGAGAGAAGATACAACATTATGAATGTAAAACTGCAGCAAAGTAAATACATGCATATAAAAAAGAAAACAAAGCAAAATCAGAACCTGGGGGTCCCCCGACCCCTCCCCCCCCCCGGGGTGAAGTGGACAAGCCTACCCCTACCCCAAAATCGTTAGAGAGACGGAATTTCCCTAAAACAGGGAACAGGGAACCAACCAGAACCAATGGTGCTCCCGATCCAATGGAGGTGCACTGGGTCCACCACAGCCCCGTCACCACAAAAAAAACATAACTTATGGCTAACAATGAGCCTATGATACCCATAAACTGAACGCCCCAACAGAATAAGGAATACGAACAAAAAGTAATAAAATAAAAATAAAACTAACTCACCGGGTACCCTAAGAAGTACCCACCCCAAGTGCAGAGGAGATAGGGGGACAAGCAGATCCCACCCAGGGAATTACCTACTAATGGGGATAAAGAACTGGGGATGTCACCCCCCCCCGCCATAAAGTGTTCTCAGTCTAACCTGAGATGCTCACTGAATCTGCTATGCCAAGGAGAAAGCTCAGAAGTTTGTCTTTTGCTTTTTTAATGAAATTAAGTAACTTTTTTTATCTTGGAGTGTAGGCACTTTCACATTTTATCTCTATCTATTTTAGCTGCAGACCGGGTTTGCACCCTGGTACCTTCAGCATTTGTGGATCTCCTTGCACCCTGCCTTGGAGCCGTGTTTACCCTGCGGGCTCTCTACTATATTCCTAGCATAGATGATGATAGTGATGATAACATTTGCTATAACACACCAAGCTAATGAATGGCCAGTACATGCACAGCATATAAGATGTACAGTACCTCTTATAGTTCACCTGCAAGCTATAGGAGAAGAAATAAAAGAATAAAAGCAGTACTAATACATGATCTCCCAAATAGTTATGAGAAACTTGGTGTGCGCCCAAATGACAAGCTTACCCTAGAGTTTGTTAAAGGAAACCTTGTGGATAAGTAAATGAAAAAAAAAATAGAAAATGCAAACAGTGAAAATGCCCCTACAGCAAAATCTGCACTAAGAACCAATCACGATATTAATATGCAGCATGATACACGTAAATGCTTTGTGTGTAGGTGTGACAGGTTACTTAAAGGCAAACTCCAGTATTTGAAAGGCTAGAGTAAATCACCAAATAACATGTTAAGCAACAAAAGGCCAAGAAGTGTTAAAGAAGAAAAAGAAGGGCTTCAATTACTCAGTGTGCCTTTCACTCCAATGAGGGTGCTTCATCATTGTTCATCTGGCACATTGACTCTGAAGCTACAATGACCAGTCTTCACAATTTGATCAAAGCAAGACAGAAAGAATTACAACAGCTAATGGACAATATATGGTTTCATAAAAGGAATAGGGGAAGGGAATCTACACTTCCCTCTATCACAGTCACCAGAAAGATACTCATCGAAGATCTATCATATGTTCCTACTCTTGAAAGTACCTCCTGTTAGTAAACAGCTCACCAGACAGCGATATGAAGTGAAGTTCGGAAGTGACAGCTGTTGTATCACAAAAGAAAGTCACAGGAAAAATCACAGATACATTTTATTAGTTAAAGGGGTTGTAAAGGTTTGTTTTTTATTTTCTAAATAGGTTCCTTTAAGCTAGTGCATTGTTGGTTCACTTACCTTTTCCTTCAATTTCCCTTCTAAATGTTGTTTTTCTTTGTCTGAATTTCTCACTTCCTGTTCCTCCTCAGTAAGGTGTTCAGTAAGCTGTTCTAAACGACTTTCCACCGCTCGGATGATGAGGAGAAACAGGAAGTGAGAAATTCAAACAAAGAAAAATAACATTTAGAAGGGAAATCGAAGGAAAAGTGAACCAACAATGCACTAGCTTAAAGGAACCAATTTAGAAAATAAAAGACGAACCTTTACAACCCCTTTAAAGTGCAGTGAAGTGGTAAACAGTGCAAAAGAGGAAAAACAATTTAACTGTAGTCACACCTGACGCTGTTGTCTTTGACAGAGAAATCCTGCAATTATAAAGGAACTAGCTGAAGATTAGCATTTTTGTGGCATAAAAATGACTCATGCAGTCAAGTTTACCAGTTGCAAAAAGAGAAAAAATTACCAGGAAAACTTTTTCCAAAATTAGCAACAGCAGAGCCTGACAGCCCATAGACTTGATTTACTTATGTCTATGTGGTCCTATGAAAGCTCATAATCTAGAAAAGAATAAGCGTTTGACTACTTAGGGAATACTTTGATCTGCCTGTTACTCAGCATAGGTGACGTTCCAGATAAACGTGAACAATATCCTGCCCAAGTAAGCAAAGAATGTGGCAAAATACTTAAACTATTCCGAAGAGTTAATGACATAGAATACACAAGTGATAAAACACAAGCCGCACTTTATGTGAAAGCAGCAGATGCATGCTTTTTGATGCCAAGATGCCAATAGCATATTGGGGAGAGACAATAATGACTGCCTTTTATTCCCAAAGAAAACTCTATGTGAGCTATGGAATGGAAAGTATCCTGACCTGAAACATATTAAAATCTTTGGAAACAAAATTTACATTTATGGTTCTAAAGAAAAGTAAAAATAATGGGGGCCTATTCTAATATCAATAATACAACAGAAAATTGCGCTGACCTAACTAAAAACAATAAGGCAGTGATAAACCAGAAGGCTGCAGTAAACATTGTAAACACAAATAAGATAAAAAAGATAGATACCGTTTTTAACCTGTTTATTTAAAAAAAATAGTTGTACTTACAAACATAAACTTATAAAAGCATGTAAAAAGATGCCGGCCGGAAACTATAGGATCCCTTCCTCCTTCACATCGAACGCGGTGACGTCACTGGCCGGCATCTTTTTACATGCTTTTACAAGTTTATGTTTGTAAGTACAACTATTTTTTTAAAATAAACGGGTTAAAAACGGTATTATGCTATTGTCCGTTTTTTGTCATTTATGATCCACGGACCACATTTGTGAAGGAGTTAGCAATCCCACGTTTGGATGATTCATTCCTGGGGCATCTGGATCTTGTGCTTTAACCCACAGACGGAGACCATACCTCTTTAATGCTGTTTATACCTGTCACTCTGGTAAGCGGCTTTCCATGTGGTGGCGGTTCTCACGGATGTTAAAACGTTCACTGTGGTGCTGTTTGTCTCGAATGTAGACACCAACAAGATTTATCACATATTGGGACATTATTCACATGATAGGTTTATATGTCTGTTTTTGCTTTATGCTTACTATCTATCTAGCCTGATTGCTAGTCAATTATTGTTGGCGCAGTTTTTCTTCTTTTCTATTCTAATATGAATGAATGACTTGTATAGCGCAACGCATGCGAACTGAATCGCCTCTGGGTGCTTTTTCCAGCCAGTATCTGCTTGGCTGGTGCAGTCATTTTTACCCCGTAGGATCATGACACGCTAGGGACACACAGTCATACATATATATACTGGGACAATTTTGGACGAGATCCAATTTACCTACAAGCATGTTTTTGGAGTGTGGGAGGAAACCGGAGTACCCGGAGGAAACCCACGCAGACACAGGGAAAACATGCAAACTCCAGGCAGATGGTGTCATGGTTGGGATTCGAACCAGCAAACCTTTTGCTGCTAGGCGAAAGTGCTACTCACTGCACCACTGTGCTGCCCTTATCAACAGAAGCTTGCAACTTACCTATTTATTGCCACTAAACATGCCATTGCCAAGGCCTGGAAGTCACATTTGGTGCAATTTGCAGCAGTGAAGAGCAACCTGACCACATTGATGATCAATGAAAAGATGTCCAGTATCTTACATAACTTCCATGCTAAATTTTTGAAAGTATGGGCTCCTTGGTGGATGTATGCTCTCCCCACCCTGCATCAGACCAGCCTGGGAACTTTATAATTTTTGCGGCTATGGCCCAAGCTTGCATGACCTCCCCTAAACACCCCCTTTTTTTGTTCTTGTTCTGTGTATTCTCTCAACTTTCATTTTCTCTTTCTCTCTCTCTTTACCAACTCGTCAGTCCACCCCTTATGCCCTGTACACACGATCGGTTCGTCTGATGAAAACGGACTGATGGACCGTTTTCATCGGACGAACCGATCGTACATGGGCAAATGGACGAAAAAAACTCTGGATGGCCGCACTCCAAAATAACTAAAACAAAGTTGGTCTTTATTTTCAAATGCACATGCATTCACCGCAAGCAACAGGTACAGTATAGCGCTTAGTACATGGGCCCCATCATTTTTTTTCCCATCTGTGAAAAAAAATAGAGCCTGTTTTAAAATCTTCGTATGGTTAAAAAACCGATATAAAAAAACGATCGTCTGTGGGGAAATCCATCGGTCAAAAATCCATGCATGCTCAGAATCAAGTCAACGCATGCTCGGAAGCATTGAACTTCATTTTTCTCCGCACGTCACGTCACCACGTTGGACACGATCAGATTTTTAACCGGTGGTGTGTAGGCAAGACTGATGAATGTCAGCTTCATCGTATATCTGATGAAAAAATCCATTGGTTAGTTTTCATCAGACGAACCGATCGTGTGTACAGGGAATGAGGTTTCTCTATGGTATAACCCTGAGCCCTGGCTTAGGTTACTTATGTGGACCCATGGCCCAAACCATGTGATGAATGAATGAATGAATGAATGAATGAATGAATGAAAAACTTATAAAGCGCGGCGCATGCGAACTGAATCGCTTCTGGGCGCTAGTTGTTCGTGTCTCATGACATCAAAAGAGCAGAGTTTTGATCTGTCTTCTGAAAGTCAGGTGGTTTTCCTCCAACCGAATGCTGGTTGGTAAAGCGTTCCATAGTCTAGGACCCTGAAAAGCAAACCTTCTTTCTCCTTTGGACTTGTATTTGGTTTTTGGTACCCTGACCAGATTTTGGTCGGTGGATCGCAGAACGCGATTCGAATTGTGAGGTTCTATCTTGTCGCAAAGATATTGCGGAGCCTTCCCATGGATGCACTTATGTGTCAGGCAGAGTGCTTTAAATGCAATTCTGTCTTTTACTGGCAGCCAGTGAAGGGTTCTCAACGAAGGTGAGATTGATTCCCATTTTTTTTTCCCAGTCACCAGTCTGGCGGCCGTATTCTGAACGACTTGCAGACGGGAGATTTGGTACTTTGGGAGTCCAAGGTACAGGGCGTTAGCATAGTCCAGTCTGGAATTCACGATTGTTCCCACCACGACTGCTACGTCTTCTTTGGGGATAAATGGAATAAGTCTGCGTAGTAGGCGCAACAGATGGTGCGCTCCGCTGACTACTGACCCTATTTGTGCGTCCATTGTCATGAAGGTGTCGAAGATGACCCCGAGACTTTTGACTTTGGAGCTAGGGGTGATGATTTGGCCCAGAATGGGCGGGGGGTGTCCAGGTTGTTGCCAGTTGACTCTTTCGGCTGGCGTGAAACATAAGGAGTTCTGTTTTTGAACTGTTGAGTTTAAGATAACTCTTAGTCATCCAGTTTTCTATCAAAGAGAGACATTTCTCTAAACTGAGATGATGATCCTTTTTGTTGCAGATGCGAAAATACAGTTGCGTATCGTCTGCATAAGAGTGATAGAGTAGTTCTTGGCTACTGATAATATCAAAGAGAGGGCGAAGATAAATGTTGAAAAGCACCGGTGACAGGGGGGATCCTTGGGGGACTCCACATGACACCGTGCGCTTTTCCGACGTGAAACAACCCAATTTAACTGTTTGTGATCGGTTTTCAAGAAAGGAAGAAAACCATGGTAAATCACCTTCTGCGACTTCTGCTACCTTGGCTAGTCGCATCAGTAACAGTTTGTGGTCTACCGTGTCAAAGGCTGCGCTTAGGTCCAGCAGAACCAGGAGACAAGATTCTCCTTCGTCTGCGGCCTCGAGGGCATCGTCCCATATTTTGAGTAAGGCCGTTTCTGTCCCGTGTCCGGGACGGAAGCCTGATTGTAATGGATCCAGTAGATTGTGGGTATCTAGATGCTGTTGCAGCTGTTGTACCACTACTTTCTCCATTATCTTGGAGAGAACATTTAGGCCTGTTATGGGACGGCGGTGAGTTGGGTCCTTGGGATCCAGGTTAGGTTTTTTCAAGATGGGCTGGATTGTGCCCTCTTTCAACAGGGATGGCACTGTGCCTTCCTTAAATGACTGGTTTATAAGCTGTGTGATGGGTGTGATGTGATCATCTAGTGGAAATCCTTTCTCATTTAAATGGATGTTGCACAAGACTTCACCAATGTTTGTATGCCATGTTTCACATTGTGTAACTCCTGAGTGGGTGACTCACTGTTTTGTTTCCTTTCAGAGCAACAATAAAAATAATTTTGCCAGAAAAGTTAAAACAATGGGATCCATGTGCTTGGAAAGGTATATTTGTTGGCTACAACAAGTCTCAAAAGAGTTACATAATTCTGAACCCAGATACCAATATGGTAACAATCAGCAGAAGCAATTATTAATATAACATCTGTGTAAATAGCCTCAGGTGACAGTGTCAGTGTCACCTGAACAACATTTTAATCAAAGGGATATAGCAGCATGGTTGCAAAAGGAACAGAACATCACTAATTTTGCAATCTGCATTAGTTATTATACTCAGAAAAGGAAGGAGCGGAACCACTTGCTCTGAAAAGAGCAACCCATCTAGTCTCTTATCATTAATGGATCATACAGCATCACAGCCTGAGCCAGCATCACGGGAAGAAAGGCTTGCACTTTTCTTTTACCTGTTCATTAGAAGCAAAAGGGAATTAAGCTGCAGATGAAGCGATGATATCTCAACTAGCTTCATACTTAGAAAATTACAGAATTACCTCAAGGCAAACATGCAAATTATAAATATTATTATTATACAGGATATATATAACAGTTTGTGCAGTGCTTTACAACATGGGGGCAGACAGGAGGGATCAGAGGGAAAATAGATATAAGTGGCCAAATATGTATTTAACCAGTTGCTCGTCTCTGTAATACAGATATACTGCGGCACAATTGCTCTCCTGGGCGAAATCCTGTAAGGGCATGTCCTACATGTTTTCGGCTACCAGAGAGCATGCGGGCGGGGGACCCAATGCGCGTGGCCGGCGGGCACAATCGCCGCCGGCCATGCGTGATCGTGTGCACGAGCATCTTCACAGGGATTTGTGTGTGTAAACACACAAATCCCTGTGCTGTGAGAGGAGAGGAGACATACAGTATGTTTCTTTCTAAAAACGATATGGCTTCTCTCCTAGTCACTCACATCCCCATGCAGTTAAAACATGCTGAGGGAACACACATTTAACCCCTAGTTTTAACCCCTTCCCTGCCAGTGACATTTACACAGTAATCAGTGCATTTTTATAGCACTGATTACTGTATAAATGGCAGTAGTCCCAAAAAAGTGTAAAAAGTCTCCGACCTGTCAGTCTCATTGTCGCAGTACTGCTAAAAATCACAGATCACTGCCATTACTAGTAAAAAAAAAATGCCATGGCAAAAATCTTTCCCATACTTTTCCAGATGCTATAACTTTTGCGCAAACCAATCAATATACACTTATTGTGATTTTTTTTTGGGGGGGGGGGTATTTATTATAGCAAACAGTAAAAAAAATATATTTTTTTCAAAACTGTCGCTCTTTTTTTGTTTATGGCGCAAAAAATAAAAACCACAGAGGTGATCAAATACCACCAAAAGAAAGCTCTATTTGTGGGAAAAAAGTCTGCAACTTTAGTTTGGGCACAGCGTTGAATGACCGCACAATTGTCAGTTAAAGCGACGCAGTGCCAAATTCTAAAAAGTGCTCTGGTCAGAAAGGGGGTAAAATCTTCTGGGGCTGAAGGGGTTAAAGGTAAAGTCCACAGATATTGAGCAAGATTGTCTGCAAAGGGATATTTAGAAATGTTGGATAAAAGCTATGATGTAACTTTTGCTTCACATTGAATTAAATTGGTGACATAACACGGCCAGAAGGATATATATGAGCTGGAAAATAACATTTTGTTTATACGTTACATAGATCATTGTATGGACTCAATCAGTCAGCTAAAGGATGGAATTAAAAAAAAATATGAAGTCTTGTTAGGCAAAGGCTAACAAGAAGTAAATATCATCGATGGCTAAATTTACAGATGGGAATCAGTCATTTAACAGAATAAATAATTGAATGAATTATTACACAATGGAGTAATTGTAACTTGCAGTTTACTAAACAGATGAAAAGTTAGAAGCAATAATGCAAAATAGGTTACATGCTATTCCACATACATTGCAGAATCATGAAAAACAAGTTGATGATGGAAAATTACATGCATACACTGCTGAGTCTGATTATGAAAACTGCGCAGACATGGGCTTTTCACAGCAATGTCTCTATTACTCAATCAGGATAACATGTGGCTGCATAGCATAGTCTATATAAGACTCAATAAGAACAGAGACTCAAGCTGAGAAGCACGACATCAGTAAAGCAGTTCCAAACATAGCTACTTGTGATTTTCTTCATAACACAGGTGGATGGATCCCAATGTCACTCTCTCTCCTTTTCCAGGCTCCAGTGCCAGGTCTTTACCACTGGGTGCAGTACCAACTTCTGGCCAATTCTAGAGGGGGCTCTGTTTTAAAAAGCTAGCGTGTGGATTGCTCAATGTTTGCACAATGTGTCCACATGTTAGCAGCCGGACCTCCCTGCATTCTCTAGTGTGTTTCTCTGTGCCCTTTGTGATCCCCAGCTTGTTCCCTGCTCTGCTCCTAGTGTGTCGAAACTTATACCTTGCTTTGCTCCTAGTATGTGCTAGCTTGTTCCCTGCTTTGTTTCTAGTGTGTCCTAGTATTATTCCAGCTTTTTTGTAACATAAACGTGAATGTGGATGTAACATAAATGTAACAGTAGGTTAGTTTTGCCAATAGCTGGGAGGTGATCTGTATAAATAGTGTAATTATAGATATAGTTAAATTCTGTAGTATAAATCGATAAACAATCATAGACATAGTATTTGAAAGGACAGAGCAAGCACCTAGATGGCAATAATAAATTATCACATCCAAGTAGACATAGATTTCTTACCTTCCTGAAGCCTCAAAGAAAGTCCTAGTCATTTTGGCCACAAGAACCAGTAGGGCACAGTAATGCCGCATACAGATGATCTGACATTCCGACAACAAAACTGTGGATTTTTTTTCGACGGATGTTGGCGCAAACTTGGCTATTGAACTTCATTTTTCTCGACTTGTCATAGTGTTGTACATGACCGCTTTCTTGACGTTCGGAATTTCCGACAACATTTGTGTGACCGTATGTATGCAAGGCAAGTTTGAGTGAATAATCCTTCAGAAAAAATCCACGGTTTTGTTGTCGGAATGTTTGATCATGTGTACGTGGCATCAGAGTGCACCAGATTGTATGTAAGATTCATATGTGCAAGTGTGTGGTCAGCCAGCTGGATTGGTTCAGCTGTTGTGATCAGGCACCATATAACAGTTTTGTGCATTTTTGCTGGATTCTCAATGCCCTATAAATACAGATTTACATGTATATGTAGCCCAACACGATCAGAAGGGATTATTTTCATCTCATTATCACTAATATTCTAGATTTTATGAGAATTAAAAATAGATGCCTTAGATCTGTTGTTATGAATCAAAGTTGACAGGCAGTTCGGAACCTTCTCACTGTTCCCTGCTGGTTCTTGTAGCCAAAATGACTAGGACTTTCTTTGAGGCTTCAGGAAGGTGAGAAATCTATGTCTTCTTGAATGGGATGATTTTCTTGGCTTCTAGGTGTCAACTCTAGCCTAGAAGCTTGCTCTGTCCTTTTGAATGCTAATAGAGGAACATATGTCTCTGATTGATTACCAATTTATACTACAGAATTATACTACATTTTTCTCTTTACTCTTTTTCTACAAGACATGCAGTTTAATTTGTTCCGAATTGAAATTCAGAAATATTTTCAATTATTCAGTAATTCAGATGTATCCGTATTTTCTAATTACAATAATAACGAAGTTAAACTTGGTTTACATAAAGAAAAACCAAGTATAAATGAGTGGCTCGAAAAAGTAGACTATACTTGTAAGATGGAATATCTAAGCAGTAGAGAGGAGGGACTGGCTGAAAGATATAGTGAGGTTTGGGAAAGATGATTGGCCTTCAAATTATCCAGGAAGTTTGCAGAGGGGATGAAGGAGGAGGATAGCCACGACTGATAAGAAAGATGGCAGATCAGATCGGGGGATGTCAGGAGAGGGGGAGGAAGGGAAACTGGGTGTGTTTGATATTTATGCAGACATATGTATTTTATGGATGATACCCTTGTTTTTGTATATGAAAAAATCAAATAAAGTTTAAATAAAAATAAATAATGAATTTAAACAAAATTGAAATAACAAATGAAAATGTAAATAGTGTTCTAATGAAATTCAAATAATTTTCGACTCAAATTAGAATTTCTGAAAATAAAAAAATATATACTAGAAAATAAAGGAATATAATACAAAATAATATAATAGAATATAATTTATTTTTATAGAAAATAAAAGAATATAATATAATAGAGTAAAACAGAACCAAATACAAAATAAAAGAATAGAAAAAAAATAGAATACAAAAGAATTGAATAAAAAAAGGGAAAGAATAGAAAATAAAAGAACAAAACAAAATAGAAAAGAAAATAAAGGAATAGAATAGAATAAAAACAGACTAGAATAGAATAAAATAGAAATAATATAACCATCTTCTGAGAATCAAATTTTGAATAGAATAAGTTCCAATAGAAAATAAATTAATATAAAACAAAATAATATAAAATAAAATAATAGAATAGAATACCATAGAATAGAATAAAATGATAGGACAGAATAGAGTAGAATAGAAAATAATATAACAATATAACCGTTTTTTGAAATTTGAATTTTTAATAGAATAAATTTGAATTGGAATAGAATAGAAACAAATTGAATATAATTGAAAATAAATAAATAGAAAATAAAAGAATAGAATAGAAAAAAAAACAATAGAATAAAATGGAAAAAAAAGAATATAACTATCTTCCAAACTTCAAATTTCAAATAGAATAAATTTGATTTTAAATGGAATTTGATTCAATTGTTTTAAACTAAAAATGAATTATTTACTTAAACAACTTTATGTAAAGTTTGCATCTTCTAGGCTCTGACTCATTAGGATGCATGAAATATCAGAGATATACACACAGGGGCAATGAGTCACGATCCCTCTTTATCACCCTCCCACTGGCCAGTGGTAAATCAGTCTCAGTGTCCAGCGTTGGGGCCCAAGACTAAATTGGAACACTCTAAACTGAGTTTTGTAATTCCAATGGGAAAATGTTAAAACTTCTCAGAACAAATTACAGAGGATCTCAGAAAAGGGTGATGCTGTCTCTTTACGCAGGAGTATAGCAAGGATGGTGGCCATTTCCTCTTACCACTCTAAAATCTTTTCTTCTGGCTGTCCACATGTGACTGACTATACTGCAATGCATGCTTTTGCAGACCTTTGTCCCCTGCTCCAGCTTACCCTCCTCCTGCTACTTGTAGTACTATTTAATCTCTTTTGTTCTAAATGTGTTCCCTCATTTGTGTTATTAACTATGGGGGGGTGGAACTGACTACTGGAGGAGACATATCATTGTTCCTAGCTAGTAGGAACACACAATCTGTCTCTCCTCTCCTTACAGAACAGGGATTTGTGTGTTTACACACACTCGTCCCTGTCCTGGCTCTCGTGCCAGTGATTGCATATAGCAGGCGCTCATTGCTACCGCTGGCCAGACACATCGGTTCCCCCGCCGCGCACCAGGCGTGTGCGCCTGCTATAGGCATTTAAAGGGCTGAAGTACAGCTACGATGTTCGCAGGATTGTGCCGACCTGCCGCAGTATAAAGACGACGGCTGGTCGGCAAGTGGTAATATCAATAAACTCTTAAAATTGTCAAACAAATATATATTTGAAATCAGATCTATATTATTTTTTGGCATTAAAATTCTGTGGGCAGATTTCTGACAGTCACAGGCTGTGTCACACGTACCCCTCCACCTTGTGTCTTATAATAATAGGGAGGTGAAACCTCCACTAATCAAGATGTAATATCCCACCCCCATTGTGTTTAGCTGGTTAGAGGGCATAGAGGAGGAGGGAGTGAGTGGGCTGTCCTTTATCACTGTTTATAAGCCTACATGTGTCACTCTAAAGTCACATGGGTTGCTCAGATGTGAGGGGGGGGGTGAATGCTGCGCAGAGCTGCCAATACTGGTCTTCAAAATCGACAGCTGAATTGGGGGCTTGGACAGAAGGGGGAGATAGAAAACAGCAGGATCAACCAGGATTTCTGCAGATCATAGGAATCCAAAGCCTCATACACACGATCGGACTTCCAACTGATCTTTCTGTGGATTTTGCTCCGAAGGGCGTTGTCCGCAAACTTGGTATGCATACACATGGCAGGACTTTTTCAGCCAACAAACACGAACGTAGTGACGTAATTGACGTACTACGTGGGCTTTCTGCTCTTTACCACCACCCTTTGGGCAACTTCTGCTATTGTTGTCTGATCTTTAGCATTGGTTCTGAGCATGTGTGTCTGTATTTTAAACTTTAGTCCGATGGACTTGTGTACACACGATCGGATTAGCCGACGTAGGACATTTGTCCTATGGAGCGTACACATGGGCAGATTGTCCGTTAAAACAGGTCCATCGGACATTTGTTGTCAAAAAGTCAGATCGTGTGTATGGGCCTTTACAGTGACTGAGTGAGTATGAACAGCATGTAATACAGCAATTATTGATAGTTTTGGGTTTAGTGACACTTTAATGCAACCACGATGTCTAAGGACTGGTAAGCTGTGATTAATGCATTTTTGTTTTTGGGTTTAGGTATACTTTAATCTTAGTTTTTTTGTTACAGAAATCGACATCTAATATGCAAATGATCATGCATATGTGTACAGTAAGTTAGAAGACTATTAATTTGAAGAGAGACCTATTCCGCTGTATTACAACATAGCAGCACAAAACCTAAAGTTACAAATCTAATGGGATTCTGGATTTTCCCAGAACATGGATCATGATTATGTTTTAAGCAGTCAGTAAATTTGATTTGGTTGTCTTCCAAATTTGTAGAAAGGAATGTTCCAGATGGCAAATATAGTCTTACTATCAGTATTCACATTAGGTTGTGTGGCTGAAATGCATAGATAAGAACTCTTTCAATATTCAGCCCTGTGGGAATATATTTAGAGCATTGTTAAACTAGTATTGTTTGTGTTGAAGGGCTCTACAATATTTATACAGTTTGTAGCCGAGAGGCCTGTTATTCTTATATAAAGGTGCAATGTATTTGTGAAAAAGAATATGACATAAGAACAGTGGGTGATATTTATATACATATTGATCCAGTCTGCTCCTGAAATTTTGGAAACATCCCAAATGTGACTTTTTTTCTAATTTTATGAGAACAGATGTAACATGTATCAAATATATAGTGATGCTGACATTGTGAGAAACAGCTGCTAAAGCCTGTTTGATTTGTGCTTACCAAGAAAGAGCCTTTGTTCATTTTGTTATTATTTAGTGCTGGATAATTGGCACAAAAGTTTTCTGGGTGGCTGTTTCGGTGTTAAAAAATTTGGATGTGCACAAGAACAATTTACTGAAATAGAATAAAAGAGGTGTTGTCACTTATCCCTAAACCAACCCTAAACTTCACAACCATGACATTGCCATCTGCCCTTTTTAAGGTAAATCTTCTGTTGATAGACATTAATATAATTTCATTCAACTATTACACTCCTGTTAACCAGCACTGGATGCCACCAAAATTAAAATGCATGTTGAAATATCAGAAATTGGAACTCTGAAAGGTGAGGATCACTCGCAGAACACATGCGTGCTTCTTTGTGAAGTTAACAAATCCACACATCATTAACCAAGACAAATGTCCAGATTGCAAATTATATAATAGGAGTAGCCTTGTGATTAGTTAAGAGCTAAATGGATTGGGTAAACTAATGTTCTGGATTTGCCCAACTGATGAGTACTGGAAATTCATAAAACTGCACTCAAAATTGATAGTCTTGATAGTCAACAGGAGAACTCACAAGCCTAAATACTTAAGAAGCACATAAAATTACATGCGCAGTCCCTCAAGGATCACCCCTGTCGCCCGTGCTCTTCAACATCTACCTCTGTTCACTCCTCAAAATCATCATCAACCAGAACCTGCTCTATCACTCCTACGCTGATGACACCCAACTTTATTTACGCATCACTAACAAAAAAGACCAATACCATGCACTGGAAAACTGCTTCTCATTGATCGACGATTGGATGACGGAGAGCTCCCTCAAACTTAATGGATCCAAAACAGAACTCCTCTTCCTCCATGCAAACCAAAACAAAAACCCTAGCACAATGTTCACACCACCCACCATCCTTGGACAAACCATCACCCCCAGCACTAAAGCCAAAAAGCCTCAGAGTCATCTTCGACTCAGACATGACAATGGATGCACAAATAGGATCAGTAGTCAGTGGATTTCACCACCTTCTTCGCCTGTTGAGTAGACTTATCCCCTTCATCCCGGAAGGAGGCACAGCAGCAGTAGTTGGAACAATCATCAATTCCCGACTCGACTACGCAAACTCCCTCTACCTAGGACTTCACAGATACCAAATTTCACGTCTGTAAGTTGTCCAGAACACAGCAGCCAGACTGATAACTGGAAAAAAAACTGGGAATCAATCACCCCTTCACTGAGGACCCTCCATTGGCTAGCCGTGAAGGATCGGGTTACATTTAAGACCCTTTGCCTCACTCACAAATGTACACAAGGAAAATACCTATGTGAAAAAATAAAGCACTACACCCCATGTCGCCCCCTTGGGTCAACTAACCAGAACCTCCTTCACATTCCCAAGACCCGCTACAAATCAAAAGGCAAACAAAGATTTGCAGTCTAAGGACCCCGGCTATGGAACGCTCTACCCGCGGACATCCGTTTGGAAGAAAACCATCTGGCCTTCAGGAAGAAGCTTAAGACCCATCTCTTCTGAAGACACAGGCAGACACTGGCTGCAAAAGCGCCTTGAGGCGATTTAGTTTGCATTTGTAGCACTATATAAGTTACGCATTAATTCATTCATTCATTCAAATAAATCTCTGCTATGATAGACACAAGAAAATATATATATTTTTAGCTATGTTTGCCATCTTAGCCCATACTGTAAAATATCTAATGATCAGACAAAATCCACCAGTCCATCACTGGTGAGGTTCATTAGGGCAAAGCATTTGGTAGATGTGGGTGTGCTAGATTTAGCAAATGTAATTTAGTTGTTATAACTTTAAGCAACCAGTGGGTGGTGCTGAGACTTAGAGGCCTATATGCAATTTCCAGAAATTTAAAATCAATAATGCAAAACAGAGCCAGAATGGGAAAGAGTGCACTACCGAAAAATTGTTTTTGTTTCATTCTTCTTTTGTTACTTTGGATCATTCGTAATTTCGGATACATTTGTATTCGGTCTGTTTGATTCATTTAGATGCAGCATTCGTTACTTTGAGCTTGGACCCTTCGTTCATTCGGTCATTGGTGATTGTATTTGTAGTCGGCTCACCATACCCTGTCTGGACTCTGGATGGAATTCAATCTGACACAGAAAAACACACAAGGGAATAAGGGATAAGCTCATTTACCAGAGATAACACACTAACTCTGCACATCTGAAAATCGAGTAAATACGAATATATCCAAAATAAATATGAATACGAATGCCTTCAACAATTATTTCTTTATATTCAGCGATAACAAATAGTCGTAAAAAGAACGAAAATCTGAAAAAATTATTTATCCGAATGTACCGTATTTGCCGGCATATAAGGAGAGTGGGCGTATAAGACGACCCCCTAATTCTCCAGTTAAAAAATTGGTTTTGGGCTATACTCACTGTATAAGATGACCCCCTTCCGACTAGTCTGTCAGCCCGCTGGATGTGCAGTAATACTGTATGTACTGTAGCTTTGGCAACATACAGTATACATACAGTATACCACGCTGAGCCAATCACGGCAATCAATGTATTCTATTAATGGATATAAAGAAAGAAGATATAAAGAAATTTCTTTATATCTATTATGGTCTGATACACCTTTCAGTGCTGCAGCCGTACCCCCTTCCTTTTTCCCCTTTCCCCACTTCTTGGTAGCGCGGTAATACTCACTCCCTCACTTCCAGTTTATTCTATTAATGAATACAAAGTCTGCTCGGATTGGCTTTGAGAGTCAGAGATACGAGGGCTGATGATGTTCCAACCTCTGCCAATCACAGCGAGCAATGTATTCTATTAATTCTATTAATGAATACAATGCCTGCTCGAATTGGCAGAGCTTGTAACATCATCAGCCCCAATCCGAACAGGCTTTGTATTCATTAATAAAATAGATTGCTCATTGTGATTGGCTCAGCGCGGTATACTGTATGTTGCCGAACCTTTTTGGGGGATGTTTTTAAGTATAAAAAGTTGTCTTATTTGTCGGAAAATACAGCAATCAATTTGTTATACTGATTCGTTAATAGTTCTTTCTGATTATTGTATTTTTGTATTTTCGTTCTTTATGATTTTTGCTCTTTCTGGCAATTTGTTTTCGTACACATTCGTCAAAAGGAACGAATATGCTGAATTTAGTCCGAAAACTAATTCGTAATGAAATGAATTGCACATATAAGTATGCAAACATTGCCAAATAATGCAAAACAGATTGTGAAAGATGCAATACTTCCTCTTGAATAATAGTTTACTCTCACTTCATTAATTGAAATCACTGACCAGAACTAAGACTCTCTGTACTGTATACATGTTCCTGGTCAGTGTCTCAAAAAATATAAAATTGAATAGGTCAGTATTTTCCGAAGGAGGTAGGAAAGAAAGTGCCTGTATTTAATTTATCACAGATTTGTTTTAACCACTTGCCGCCCGCCAATGACATATTGACGGCGGCAAAGTGGTTGTCTGATCCTGACCGGACGTCATATGACGTCCTCAGGATTTTTAGCCGCTGCGCGCCCCCGGGGGCGCGCATCGCGGCGATCGTTGTTGCGGGGTGTCAGTCTGACACCCCGCAACACCGATCTCGGTAAAGAGTCTCTCACGGAGACTCTTTACCACGTGATCAGCCGTGTCGAATCACGGCTGTTCACGATGTAAACAGGAAAAGCCGTTGTCGGCTCTTCCTCACTCTTCCCCCCTCGGATCGCCACATGGACCACC
The DNA here is from genome assembly GCF_905171775.1 of Rana temporaria. Classification (NCBI taxonomy): domain Eukaryota; kingdom Metazoa; phylum Chordata; class Amphibia; order Anura; family Ranidae; genus Rana; species Rana temporaria. The sequence goes on from NC_053493.1 coordinate 107,641,813, forward strand.
AGGGAAGCCCACCCTGGACCACCAGGGTGGGCAAAAAAAAAAAAAGTCTGTAAAAAAAAAAAAAAAAAGTCTGTAAAAAAAAAAAAAAAAAAAAGCATTAAAAAAAAAAGATGCCAATCAGTGCCCACAAATGGGCACTGACTGGCAACATAGCTAAATCAGTGCCACCCCAGTGTCCATCAGTGCCACCCCACATTGTCCATCAGTGCCACCCTACAGTGTCCATCAGTGCCACCCCACAGTGCCCATCCATGCCCAGTGCCCACCTATCAGTGCCCATCTGTGCCACCCATAAGTAGCCATCAGTGCCACCCATAAGTGCCGCCCATGAGTGCCCATCTGTGCCGCCTATGAGTGCCCAGTGCCGCCCATCAGTGCCCATCAGTGCCGCCCATGAGTGCCCATCAGTGCCGCCTATGTGTGCCCATCAGTGCCGCCTATGTGTGCCCATCAGTGCCGCCTATGTGTGCCCATCAGTGCCGCCTATGTGTGCCCATCAGTGCCGCATACAAGTGCCGCCAATCAGTGCCACCTCATCTGTGCCCGTCAGTACTACCTCATCGATGTCCATCAGTGCCATCTCATCGGTGCCCATCAGTGCCGCCATATCAGTGCCCGTAATTGAAAGAAAACGTACTTATTTACAAAAAAATTAACAGAAAAAAATAAAAACATATTTTTTTTCAAAATTTTCAGTCTTTTTTTAGTTGTTGCGCACAAAAAAAATCGCAGAGGTGATCAAATACCACCAAAAGAAAGCTCTATTTGTGGGGAAAAAAGGACGCCAGTTTTGTTTGGGTACAGTGTAGAATGACCGCGCAATTGCCATTCAAAGTGCGACAGTGCTGAAAGCTGAAAATTGGCTTGGGCGGGAAGGTGTATACGTGCCCTGTATGGAAGTGGTTAATATAGATGTATAACCAAAACTTTAATTGCATCTTACTTCTTGTTGTGGTAAAAACTGACAACTGTAAAATTGTGACCTTCTCATGACTTGCCTCTGTGACAATGGTCACCGGGAGAAGAACATAGGATGAAACTACACAGATACAGACAGCAATGAAAACTTAACAGGGATCCAAAACTAAAAAAAACATTTGAAAGGATTGTCACAAAGCTAAATACATGACTCAGAAACTACCTAAAGGGAACAACCTTGATAATTGCCCTAGGGGTCATGAAATAGCAGTTTCAATCAGAAGCTTATGGGATATGTATGTAGATAAATTATTTTTAACTGACAATACTATATGAACAAAAGCTATTTATGTTCTACAAATACAGTAAAACATTCTTACTGAAAGATTCACAACTGATGTAATTAATTACCATTAAGTTCATGTCACAATTTGACAACCTGACATCTCCTTTTTATTACTAGTTAGCTAGTGGTTCAGCAATGGCACTTGCTTTTAATGTTTCCTAACTACTATTAAAAGCTTGAAGTGTCTTGTCCTTTAGAAATGTTGACACTCCCATAATGTCAATGAGTGACATTTAGTCTTGTAGACTGTAATTAGCTGTAATTTGAAGTGCTTTATCCTATTTTTACAGGTGCTATTTCCTGAACTTGACCCCAACATTTCTATGTTCCTCTTCTCTAGATTGAGCACAATTTTCTTGATACAAAGTTAAGACTAATCCATGCATTAGGAGTAATATGTGCTATTTAAGGTGAGAGAAACATATATAATTTGCAATTCTTTTTTATTTGTTTTTAAGTAGGAATCAGATTGTTATACAAGCTGAAAGTTTAAAACAAGGTAGACTTTTTTTAACCACTTGCAGACCAGCCGCTGTTGTTACACGGCGGCAGGTTGGCTCGATCCCACGAACCGTCATAGCTGTACGTCGGTCCCTTTTTGGCAGGATAGCAGATGCGCGCCTGCTGCATCGAGGGGGTGCCGATGCTCGTGATCGGTGGCCGCGAGCGATCACGGGCACGAGGGGCAGAACAGGGACGTGTGTGTGTGTAAACACACACACATCCCTGTTATGTTCTGTGAGGAAAGACAGATCGTGAGTTCCTAACAGCTAGGAACCACAATCCCTCTGGTCAGTCCCCTCCCCCTACAGTTAGAAACACACCTAGGGAACACAATTAACCCCTTGATCACCCCTAGTGTTAACCCCTTCCCTGCCAGTGAAATTTTTACAGTAATCAGTGCATTTTTATAGCACTGGTCGCAGTATAAATGTCAATGGTCCTAAAAATGTGTCAAAAGTCTCCAATGTGTCCGCCATAATGCCGCACCCCCGATTAAAACTGCAGATCGCTGCCATTACTAGTAAAAAATAATAATACAAATTCTATAAATCTATCCCCTATTTTTTAGACACTATGGCCCGGATTCTTGAAACACTTACGCCGACGTATCTACAGATACGCCGCGTAAGTGTAAATGTGCGCCGTCGTATCTCTGCGCCGTACCCATAGAACTAGATACGCCTGAGATTAGGCTTCATCCGACCGTCGTAAGTTTCCTACGCTGTCGTATCTTGGGTGCATATTTACGCTGTCCGCAAGGGGCGCTCCCATTGATTTACACGTCGAATATGCAAATGACTGAGATACGCCGATTCATGAATGTACTTGCGCCCGTCGCAGTAATATATGCCGTTTACGTAAGGCGTACATCCGGCGTAAAGTTATTCCACCTATAGGAGGCGCATCCCATGCAAAGGTATGGACGACGGAACAGCAGTCGTATTTTACGTCGTTTACGTAGTACTACGTGAATAGGGCTGGGCGTAGGTTACGTTCAGTGATTCGACCTATCTTAGGCGTTCGTTCCGACGTGATTCTGGGCATGCGCACTGGGAAGCGTCCACGGGACGGCGCATGCACAGTTCGTTCGGCCCATCATTTGAATGGGGTCACGGTTCAATTAAATGGATCACGCCCACCGTCCACCTACTTTGAATTAGGCGGGCTTACACCGCATAATTTACGTTACGCTGGCGCAACGTAGGGAGCAAGTGCTTTGTGAATACTCTGCTTGCCTCTCTTTGTTACATCGGCGTAGCGCATATGAGATGCACTACACTGGCAGAAAGATGCGCCAATCTACCTGAATACGGCCCAATAACTTTTGCCCAAACCAATCAATAGACACTTGCGCGATTTTTATCTCCAAAAATATGTAGAAGAATACACATCGGCCTAAACTGAGAAAAAATTGCTTTTTTCAAAAATAAAATAAAAATGGAGATATTTATTAAAGCAAAAAGTACAAAATATTGTGCTTTTGTTCAAAATTGTCGCTCTTTTTTTGTTTATAGCACAAAAAAATAAATTGCAGAGATAATCAAATACCAGCAAAAGAAAGCTCTATTTGTGGGGAAAAAATTGCATCAATTTTTTTTGGGTACAGTGTCTCACGATGGCGCAATTGTCAGTTTGCCGGATCACAAAAAAAATTTGGCCCGGTCATTGGGCAGCCAATTCTTTCGGGGCTGAAGTGGTTAAACCAAACTCTATCAAGAATGATATACATAGACTGTATAAACTGGTAAAAGGTATGAACAAATCTGTCTTTCAGTTAAAAACAAACTGTAAAACTATTATGTAGCTACTTTTAAAACCAAAAGAGCCCTGTCTGCAAATAAATAATACATACTGTCCTGCTGCCTGCACTGCATCCTCATTCTCTTGAAGAGCTCATTTTGCTGAAGAAACTTTAGAATCTAACCCACTTCCAAGTGTGTTTGATTCATGGTCCCCTGTTGTGCATTGTAGTTTCTTCTTGTGTCCTGTAATGTTGGGTCCAACAATGGAACCACAGGCTTCATAGGAAGACCAAATGTTAGACACTCCCAAAAATAATGAATGTAGGAAAAGGGTTCATTGTTTTTGTTCTTCTGACGAATCTGATATGGAATCTGGAGGCACCTTGCACCATTTTTTTAATGCATTGGGTCCCCCTTAAATATTAAACAAGACTGGGGGGGGGGGGGCATGCCCTTTTTTATTCTATCCCTTTGCTTACTTTGCCAGGGATTCCCTTGACTTTAACACAAGACACAAAACATCAATAAGAATTTTCTGGACCATCTATTGACCTGGAATTCTTTTGGGCACATCAAACTCTCCTGAATTATTCGTAAAACACACCACACCACTGTGCAAACAATCCGCTTACCAGAGTAAAATCATTATGGGCATGTAATCAAATAACCTGTAGGTCAGTGGTAGACGCACTTCCAACAGGATATATAGGTGAAAACGGTTATCCACAGGCAGCATCAATGGTGAAATATCATCCCGAATGTCACAAGGTGTACATTGCGTTCATCAACAGGTATATGACCAAAATGCAGAGAGGAAACGACAATAGTGAAGTCTGTAGGTAAAAGCAACACGCAATTTATTGTATTGTACTTACAAACAGACAGGTAAAACAGGCATCAATAGATATAAAAAAACTCTGCGGCTCATAGCGTACTTGTGTCAGTCAGCCTAACATGTTTCATCCCATGTGGATATCTTCAGAGTCCTCTATTTTTCTCAGTACAAGTTTACTTTAATGCCATATGTCAGGCTTATAGGCATATCATTATCTGCAAATAGCAGTAAAATAAAAATTCCATCCATGAGTACATCTCTTGATACCCTGTCTATGATAACTACGATCAGTAGTAGTAGAATCAAAACACTGCCTTTATGAAACTTAAAGTGGTAGTAAGTGTGAACAAAACATATCCCTCTATAGTGTGTACTTGTCTGAATCTAGGGCAATAAGTGTTATTTCTGTATGTTGTTTTTTTCCTCTGCTATCAGCATGAGTCACTTCTGACACGTTTTCATAACACCAAGAGAAAAATGGTGACAGGTGAGGGACCTCCAGCTGATTGACAGCCTCAGCTCTGTTGCTGTGTGCTGTGTGGATGGGAGTAGAGGGGGCTGTGTCGGTGTCTGCTCTGCATATGCAGCGTGGACACCTTGAGGCGATTAACTTCGCATTTGTTGCGCTATACAAGTCACTCACTCACTCACACGGACCTGTCATCTACCCGCTCCACTCATTGTGGCCCACGACTGGTTACCAAGTTGCTTAAGTGGCCCTTGCTCTTCAAAAGGTTGGGCAGCTCTGATGTAAGGGTTTACAACCACTTTAACGATACCTTAAAAAGATTTAACATACTAATAAGAATACAAATAACCATGACTGCATATGTTCAAGGACCAGATGCCACGCAAAGGACAGTTAATATAAAAAATAATTTTATTGCAAAACAAAGCATAACACCCAAATGTAGTTAATCTACATCAAACAAAAATCCCAGTAAGTTATTCATGTACAGATTCTAGAATAGAAGCGTACATTTAATTAATTGCGTTCTCATGGGATTATTTAACTGTAGACTGTATTAATTTTAAAGACCTATTGATTTGTACCCTTGGCAGAAATGTATAAAGGGAAAAAATCTATTGAATGCATCAGTACATATGCATATATTGTAAAATATGTGATAAGGTACTGCTCATAATTAAAACTCATTTGCTTTTTTTAATTTGCAGGTGCATATATTCTGATTTACATATTGTCAATAGTATTGAGACACCTGTCTTTACATGCACATGAACCATTCTTACAGAAGCACATTAGTGAGGTCAGGCACTGATGTGGACGAGAAGGCCTATTTAGCTCTAATTCATCCCAAAGGTGCTCTATCGGGTTGAATTCAAGACACTGTGCAGGCCAGTCAAGTTTCTCCACCCCAAACTCACTCATCCATGTCTTTATGGACCTTGTTTTGTGCACTGGTCCAAATCATTTGGTGGAAGGGGGATTATGGTGTGGGTTTTTTTTTCTTTAGGAGTTGGGCTTGGCCCCTTAGTTCCAGTGAAGGGAATTCTTAAGGCGTCAGTATTCCAAGACTTCTTGGACAATTTCATGCTCCCAACTTTGTGGGAACAGTTTGGGGATGGCCCCTTCCTGTTCCAGCATTTATTGATGGGTCCAGGAGAATGTACAAAAATAAATGTGTTAAGGATATGAGACGACAGTAATACAGGAGATTTTGCATGCTCCCTTTTCATGTTTCCAGTTATTCAGTTTTTTTTGGGCAAGCCAAATAAAGGGATGCCAACATATCTTCTTCAAATTGACCTTTTGTGCTGAGAGACATGTGAAAATTTGAAGCGTCAGTGACCTTGAAAACCCCAATAGAGCCTCAAAAACCAGCCAGAGAAGGTAAATAATTAAACTTGATTGATTGGCTTGCATATTTTAACCACTAGCATACCGCACACCGTCAAATGACGATGGGACGATAAGCCTCTCATTCTGGGAGGACATCATCTGATGTCCTCCCCTTCCTGAGCCACTACGGGGCTCGTGCACACCTGCCGCGTCACTGGGAACCCTATGCACATGCCAGACGGCCGCGATTTCCGCCGGGCACCTGCGATTGCCCAGTAACTGAGCAGGGCCGTGGATCTCTGTGTGTAAACACAGAGATCCACGTCCTGTCAGGGAGAGGAGACCGATTGTGTGTCCCTTGTACATAGGGACACCGATCGGTCTCCTCCCCTTGTGAGTCCCCCCCTCACAGTAAGAATCACTCCCTAGGAAACACATTAACCCCTTGATCGCCCACTAGTGTTAACCCCTTCTCTGCCAGTCAAAAGTGTCCAATGTATCCGCCACAATATCGCAGTCATGATAAAAATCACTGATCGCGGCCATTACTAGTAAAAAAAAAAAAAATGTTATAAATCTATCCCCTATTTTGTAGCCGCTATAACTTTTGCGCAAACCAATCAATATACGCTTATTGTAATTTTTTATACATTTTTTTATATATTTTTAGGGGTATTTATTGTAGCAAAAAGAAAAAAATATTGCTTTTTTTTCAAAATTGTCGCTCTTCTTTTGTTTATAGCGCACAAAATAAAAACTGCAAAGGTGATCAAATACCAACAAAAGAAAGTTCTATTTGTGGGGAAAAAAATATCAAAGTTTCATTTGGGTACAGTGTTGCATGACCGCCCAAATGTCATTCAAATTGTGACAGCGCTGAAATCTAAAAAATGGCTTGGGCAGGAAGGGGGTAAAGTGTCCAGTATTGAGGTGATTAAAGAAGCTAAAGCATTTTAAAAGTGAAATTATTATTTGACACCATTTTGACTGAAGAAAATTCTGTCTACATTCAGAATTCGACAGCGGGTTACACATATGCCTGGACTGCATAGGCGTGTGCACAGGGTGTCCACCTTGGCTTCCCACTCCTTCCCTCTGCAGCAACATCCGGCTTCACTCCTCTCCTCTCCTGCCGGATGTTACTGCAGAGATGTTTTAGGATGAGTGAGGAAAGGGGCCGGTAAATATGAATATATATATATATATATAAATATGAATATATCAGCCCCTTCCCTTTCTGAATGAACATGGTGAGTGATCGGTAGGGTGTGTTTGAGCTTTGGGGTGCACACCATAATGCAATAGGCTGCGCACACCTATGCTGGACTGTATGACAGTTCTGAAGTTTACAAATGATTGTAATTCCTGACCATGTGGCCACTATGATAAATGTACTATAGTAATCACATGCAAGGTTTTTCTAAAGCCTATAGATGGCCACATCCATTTTCAGCCTAAAATAAAATAAAAAAAACAGAGCAGGGTATTTATTAAAACATTTTACCAAGCAGTCAATGTTGGTAAACTGTAAAGAATGAGCTTTCCTTATTTGCTCTCTTTTGGTCTGTTAAATTTACCATTGAAGGTACATTGCTCTGTTTGATAAGGGAAAACATATTGATTTCTCCAGAAATCCAGTTAGCGGATAATGTCCTGTGCACTTTGCATGTGCTGCACAAAAATATCAAGAAGCATTATCAGGCAGTCTGCATGATCCAGGGCCAACACGCACATGTGAACACTGCATGCGCTTGTATATACAAGTGGGCGTGATTAGCTGTGGAACCAACAGCCTCCTATTGTTTTCAATGGGGCTGCCTCCCACAGCTAACTTCAGGAACTCCATCTGAGGTTCTTGCATCTGATGACTGTATTGCTCCCTTCTGGCCATCCTCTCAACAAAGGATTGGCTGAGGCTGCATGGAAATTCTGCCCAACCCACTATACTCCAGAACTAACTGAAATGTAGGGAGAAACAGTCAAATCCGAGACAGCAGAACACAGAACAGCCAGAGGTAATCAAATCCTGTTTCACTGGCAGCAACCTAACTAGGAGGTGATACATAGGCTTTAACCCTAAATAGACTGTGTTGCAAATATTACAAAAGGTATTCAACAGCAAAATAGTCATGAATAAAAGTCAAATTGGTCAGTCTGTTTATAAAACATGGCACGCAGATAAATACACCATGTGGATTCGCTCACATTTGAGTTGGTGATCTTCACAGGATAAAAATTATATTTAGATGCTAGAGACTGAAAATGAAGGATTCCAGTGAATATTTAATTTCCATATGATCTCCAAGGACTCTGTTGAATGTGTAGTGAGTATAGAATTAGGCCCCATGTATACTGCTGCTGCTAAACGGACGTTCAGAGGCAGTTGGACACTTTTTTTCAACTGCCCCTGAACTCATTCAATGTTATCTTATGTGTACATGTACACAGGTTAGTTTACCGTCATTTTTAGGCAGTTGCGTTTATAGGCCTTTTTTTTAAGGAAAAAAAATGAGTTCAGACGCCAAAGTTTATGACGTTTCAAACGCCAAATGCATCTAAACACGGCTAAACATGGTACCTGCATTTAGGAATGTTTTGTTTATAGGCATTTTTTGTTTTTAGCTATTTAAAATAAATAATAATAATTTTTTTAAAAGCTTCAAAATGCTGCAAAACGCGGTAAAACGGACGTTTTAAATGTGGGTTACTATCCGTTAAGTTAAATCGTTCAGGAGAGGTTGAAAAAATGTCTGTGTACATGAAGCCTAATGCCCCGTACACACCATCACTTTATGTGATGAAAAAAAACGACATTTTCTGTGAAGTAAAAAACAACGTTTTTGAAACTTCAATTTTCAAAGACGAAGTTGCCTACACACCATCGTTTTTCTCACAATGTTCTAGCAAAGCGAGGTTACGTTCCACCACGTTTTTCCATTGAAGCTCGCTTCATTAGTAGCTTCTGGGCATGAGCGGATGAAAAACGTCGTTTTAAACGACGTTTTTGCTACACACGGTCAATTTCTGTGAAGTAAAAGTTGACGTTTTGAAAAACGACACATAAAATTGAAGCATGCTTCAATTTTTTTTGGTCGTTTTTTAGAAGACATAAACGACGTTTTCCCCCACACACTGTCAATTAAAGTGACGTTTTTAAAAACGTCATTTTTTTTCATCACATAAAGTGATGGTGTGTACGCGGCATTACAGTATCTCACAAAAGTGGGTACAACCCTCACATTTTTGTAAATATTTTATTATATCTTTTCATGTAACACTTTGCTACAATATAAAGCAGTGAGTGTACATCTTGTATAGCAGTGTAAATTTGCTGTCCCTTCAAAATAACTCAACACACAGCCATTAATGTCTAAACCGCTGGCAACAAAAGTGAGTACCCCCTAAGTGAAAATGTCAAAATTGGGCCCAATTAGCCATTTTCTCTCCACAGTGTCATGTGACTCATTAGTGTTACAAAGTCACAGGTGTGAATGGGCAACAGGTGTGTTAAATTTGGTGTTATTGCTCTCACTCTCTCATACTGGTCACTGGAAGTTCAACATGGCACCTCATGGCAAAGAACTCTCTAAGGATCTAAAAAAAAGAATTGTTGCTCTACATAAAGATGAACTAGGCTATAAGAAGATTGCCAATATCCTGAAACTGAGCTGCAGCACTGTGGCCAAGACCATACAGTGGTTTAACAGGACAGGACTGCAACCATATCCTGTGGTCCAATGAGACCAAGATAAACGTATGTGGTTCAGATGGTGTCAAGCGTGTGTGGCGGCAACCAGGTGAGGAGTACAAAGTCAAGTGTGCCTACAGTAGAACATGGTGGTGGGAGTCTCATGGTCTGGGGCTGCATGAGTGCTACCGACACTGGGGAGCTATAGTTCATTGATTGATTGATTTAATGGATTTTTAGTGCGCCAAATACTGGCCCATCAGGGCAGTGTCTAAGCGCAGGAAGCATAACTGGGAAAAAGCAAATCAAATCAAAGAGTGAAAAAAAAAAAATAGAAAAGAGAGAAAAAAGGAAAACAAGAAAGACTAATAAACATATCCACAGAGAACAACAAGGAGAACTAACATAACTTGGCATGCTTTTTCTCAAAAAGCCAAGTTTTTAGCCTTTTTCGAAAGGCCATAATAGAAGGGAGTGACCGAATGGAAGCAGGGAGACTATTCCATAGAGCCGTAGCTCTCACAGAAAAGCATCTGCCCCCAAAGGTAAGCAAACGGGCAGATGGACAAGTGACAAGACCAGCTGTTAATGATCTGAGCGCTCTTGCAGGGGCATATCGCGTTATCAGGGAATTCAGATATTGCAGGCCCGTCCCATGATAAGCACGATAGGCGAGACAAAGAGCCTTAAACTCAACGCGATCTACCACAGTGAGCCAGTGCAGTGATCGCAGGGTAGGGGTAATAATATGCTCCCGCCTGTTTAGGCCAGAGATTAGTCTGGTGGCCTGATTCTGGACGAGCTGGATTTTCTTCAGCCACTTTAGAGGCATACCCAGATACACAATGTTGTTAAAGTCAATCCGGGAGTTAACGAGAGATTGAACCAGGACATTGAGGGAACTGTGAATGCCAACATGTACTGTGACATACTGAAGCAGAGCATGATCCCCTCCCTTTGGAGACTGAGCCACAGGGCAGTATTCCAACATGATAATGAACACAAACACCCCCCAAAGACAACCACTGCCTTGCTAAAGAAGCTGAGGGTAAAGATGATGGACTGGCCAAGCTTGTCTCCAGACCTAAACCCTATTGAGCATTTGTGGGGCTTCCTAAAACGAAAGGTGGAGGAGCAAGGTCTCTACACTCCACCAGCTTTGTGATGTCATCATGGAGGAGTGGAAGAGGACTCCAGTGGCAACCTGTGAAGCTCTGGTGAACTCTGTGCCCAAGAGGGTTAAGGCAGTGCTGGAAAATAATGGTGGTCATACAAAATATTGACACTCTGTGCCCAATTTGGACATTTTCACTTAGAGGTGTACTCACTTTTGTTGCAAGCGGTTTAGACATTAATGGCTCTGTGTTAAGTTATTTTGAGGGGACAGCAAATTTACACTGTTATACACACTGTACACTCACTATTTTACATTGTTCTTCAGTGTTGTCACATGAAAAGATATAATAAAATATTTACAAAAATGTGAGGGGCATATTCACTTTTGTGAGATACTGTAGATGAAAGAGGTCTCCATTGAAAATCTATGAAAACATTGTCAGATCTCTGTTATAGAAAGATTTATTTTGATTGGTCTCTATGATTTATTATCACCTTTTCTCTTTATCTTATGAATACGCCTCACATCATTAGCATTTATGGCCCTCACAATGTTGTACTCTCAAACACTTCTTGCTTATGCGCTTTACATTAATGTGTTTCTATTTTATTGTATCTTATTGTAAGACAAACTTTACACAAAATGATTATTATGAAAGATTATGCAGTTTTAGTCCATTTCTATGTTCCTGGTTCGCCTACATTTTGTGATGCATTGGCAGGAAGTATGAATTTTTTAATATATTTTACATTGTCTTTTCTGCTATTTTTCAGTTTTCATAAAAAAAAAGTACTTGTACGTGCTGAGACTTATTGAATTGGGTAGTTCAATGTGCAGTAACCCATAGAAAACAATAAAACATTCTTTATGGATCTAACAGCAGCAAACTATAATTTGGTTGGTCATATACTTTGCCCATAGTCATTTTGCTTTTTACTTCTTTATGTAATACTCCCAGTAGTATCACACACCAGACGGTGTCTATAACAGCTATTTTCCTTTCATGCAATTTTCCCTCTGCTTATGGTTGTCAGTCAAAAAAAAAATCACACTGCAGTAGCATTTTGTTTGACAACTTCTTCGGAGTGTAGGGGATTATTGAAATCTTAAAAAAAAACTTTAATGACAGTATTTTATCATTGCTTATTGTACATTTTTGTCATCTGCATAAGATCTTTTTTTTTTTGTAGCTTCTGCTTTACCACAACTAAATGAAAATTATTTCCTTGAGTGTGATCAATACAGTATATGAAGCTCGGTGTGGGCTGCGTTCACGTACAAAAACTATAGAACATCTGTACACTATCTGTGTAATGTTCCTGCTATCTGGACAGCCTTTTTCCTGAACAATGCTGACATAGGAGGTCAGGAATGAAAAACATTGTAAGTACAGCTCTGTGGGTAATAAATTGTGCTTAATTGTAAGAAGATACCATAATCATGTGCAGGGTAAAAGAGAGAGGGAGAAAAGCAGGTAATCACTGGCACACATGTATGTTATTTATATAATTCCTCTTGAGTGCTCATAAACAGACAACTCAAATTCTAGAAAGTATGGGGTTCATTGTAACTTTAAACAGAGAATGATATTATTAACAAAAAGAGCATATGCAGTAACAGAACTTAGAATAAAACTATAAAAAGACAGTCCTATAGCATCAGTTTCAAAGGTTTTAGGGGATGTTCCATATAGCCTTGTATATTATATTTCACAATATTTAAACAAAAATCCATTCAATTATGAAAGTGTTACTAAACCCAGGACCGTTCACTCATTATATCTGGTCTCCCACAGTACACAGAACATGAAAATGCAATGATTTTACTAGATATTAACTACTAAATACATTTCTCATCAGCAGTATATAGCAGTCTTGTTACTTATATCAGTGTCTGGTTAAAGCTTTTAGGAGGGGTTTTCATACTGCACTGGCTGTCCTATCAGGATGCTTGACCCCTGACCCTCTGTCTGGACAGTGGTGGTTGGCCCTGTGTTGATCACATGCACCCTCCCAAGAAAAACAAAACTCTCTAGCAATACATGCCAAACTGAGCATGTGCAGCCTGACTCCACTAACCCTATCTTATCCCTACCTGTTTTAGATCTAGTGGAAGAGGAGGAGGATCTGTGCATAAAGAATCAAACAGCATTTTTACACAATGCAGATGATTAACCCCTTAGATTCCACAGTGAGTATAACAAACCTGCTATACTGTATATACAGACTGATGTTACTGTTGTGGGTTTAGTAACACTTTAAGTTATCTTACCTTGCCCCTCCCATCCTTCTGGTGAATGCATGCTTTTTTAACATTTACCTTAACCACAGCATATATACTGTGGCAGTGTCAGTCTTTTTTTGTCTATAGCACAAAAAATAGAAACCACAGAGGTGACCAAAAGAAAGCTCTATTTGTGGGGAAAAAAGGACATACATTTTATTTGGGTACAGCGTTGCACGGCCGCGCAATTGTCAGTTAAAGTAACGTAGTGCCGTATCGCAAAAAATGGCTTGGTCATTAAGGGGGAAAATCCTTCCGGGGCTGAAGTGGTTAAAGCTGCAGTCAAGTGACAGTTTTGATCCTTCTTCCCCTTGTTGGATAGACCACAAGCAGAGGCTCTCAACTCTTGGTGTCAGTAGCATGGAGAGTAATTTGTAGGGGGTGGTAACAAGACAGTCTGCTGGGACAAGAAGTGGTTATGCAACTGCTACTGAAGTTTCATTGACAGCATAGCCTAATGCCCCGTACACAAGATTGTAATTTTCGATGGAAAAAATCAGACGGACTGTTTACATGGGAAATTCCGACCATGTGTATGCCCCATCTGAGTTTTTCCATCGGATATTCAGAGGAATTCCATTGGAGTTTATATAGAGAATATGTTCTCTTTTACTCTGATGGAATTCCGTTGGAATTCCGATGTGAGTTTGGCCGGGCAAAAGCCAGATTGTGTGTACAGGGCATTAGAGAGCATTTTAGAGGATCACTGCATGTTTTACAAAATTCTCTCATGTAAAGAAGGCCAGTAACAAGAACAAGCACACCCCGTGCTAGCCCACCTAGGTAATTAATTTGAAGCTACACAAGAGATTTTAGATTTTTTTGCTACTAAAAAATGTAATCTCTTGATGGCAATTAGTTCAGCAGGTATGACATGAAGGCAATGGCTTGCATAAGAATGGCTTGCATAAGACTAGGCTAATCATTTGTAGTCAGTCACATCATTAGGCTAGAGTTACACTAGGGATTTTTAGTATCTCAATGTTGCTATTAAATACGCTAGTGATTAACATACTGGGAGTATAAATTATACAACTGTCTCTCTAGGGAGTAAACTACATAGCATCAATGTGAGCATCAATCTCACATGATCGCACTATACTCCAGAGTGTGATTGATTGCTACAAAATGCTACTACATGCAGCTTTTGTAGTTTACTCCATAGGGAGCCATTCTTTCTATCTGTTTAGCCACCGCTTGCTACTTCTATTTATTAAACCCTAGCAATTTTAGTAACACAACTGAACTACGAAAAATTTGCTATGTAGCTTTAACCTACTAATGTGACTACCAACAAATCGTTTTTATCTCTCAGTAGGAACAGATTAGCCGGTTCCCGACTGTCTCCTGTACATATACATCGGCATAATGGCACGGCTATGCAAAGTAACGTATATTTAGGTTACTTTGAATTTCGCACCTCTGCCGCAAGCTCTGTGGCCGTGCCCGGGGACCTGTGGACTCGGTGTCCACCGGTGTTCCGCGATCGGGTCACAGAGCAGCAGAATGGGGAGAGGGCAATGTAAACAAGGCATCTCCCCGTTCTGCCTAGTGACAGGACATTGATCGTCTGCTCCCTCTCATCGGGAGCAGTGATCAGTGTCGTGTCACAGTAAGCCCCACCCCCACACTGTTAGAACACATCCCTAGGACACACTTAACCCCTTCCTAGCCCCCTAGTGGTTAACCCCTTCACTGTCAGTCACATTTATACAGTAATAAGTGCATTTTATAGCACTGATCCCTGTATAAATATGAATGGTCCCAAAAGTGTCCGATATGTCCACCATAATGTTGCAGTCACGATAAAAATCGCTGTAGTAAAACAAAAATTATTAATAAAAATGACATAAAACTATCCCTTATTTTGTAGATGCTATAACTTTTGTGCAAACCAATCAATAAACGCTTATTGACATTTTTTTACCAAAAACATGTAGAAGAATACGTATCGGCCTTAACTGAGGAAAAAAAATGTTTTTATATTTTTTTGGGGGGATATTTATTATAGCAAAAAGTAAAAAGCTTTTTTTTTTCAAAATTTATGCTTTTTTTTGTTTATAGCGCAAAAAATCTAAACCGCAGAGGTGATCAAATACCACCAAAAGTTGTTTGTGGGGAAAAAAGGATGTCAATTATGCTTGGGAGCCACGTTGCATGACCGTGCAATTGTCAGTTAAAGCAACGCAGTGTCGAATTGCAAAAAGTGGCCCGGTCATTTGGCTACCAAATCCTCTGGGGCTGAAGTGGTTAAAGTTGCCAAACTAGCTTAGCCCTAAGAAAGTCATTGGGGTTGGTTTAGTAAAGGTGTTGAGAAAGGGACTTTGCAAGGGAATGTGTTGATAATTCAGTTTGCAACAAATACCCAACAATGCATAAGGAAAAATATAATTGCAGTAAGCTATTTCGTGTTATTATTTTATCTCATGATAATGCATCCAAGTTTGTACCTTATTCATCACTACTTAGAAAATAGTTTTTTCACAAGCAAGTTGAATGCTTAACAATATGGTAATTTCATTTTTATATTACATGGTAACAAGCATTATGTACGAGTATGTTTTTCAGAACAAAATACTTTGAAGCTTAAAAGAAAAATACAGTACTGCTTGTTCTAATGAAGCTATCCCTTGAATAGATGTCATAATTATAGACAGAATAATAAAATCAAATAATTGCAGAGATCCTTGGCTATGTGAGAACATCCCCTGTATAAGGAGATATTTATTTAAAGTGTGATTTATGTTGAAATTTAAAACTTTCCCTATCACCCAGATTATGTCTGATGATTCTAGATAATGGATTGCTGAATGCTAGAATGAGATATAACATGATGTAGTTATTAATCCTTTGTTTTTTAATTACTTTATACTGAAGAGTACAAAAGACTTTCTAAAATGTACTGAAATAGGAAAATCTAGTTGTTAGCTGGTATGTAGCTTTATAATTATCCCAAACTTTCAAAGTATTGCATGAACTGGTCACCTTACGTAAGTTAAGGTAATGTCTATAAAACTGAACACTATTAATTTTTGTCTAATTTTTTATATTACAGAAATAAAACATCTAACAAAAACACAGTCTCGTGTACGTTCATGCTAAATTGAGGACATTTGCAAGATAGCTTGAATCCTAAATATACAACCAGACAGGTTAACAACAGAAATAACAAAATAAAAATTGTAATCCAAAAAGGCTTTTACAGAAATGACAGAAGGCATATATTCAAAGGTTTTCTATAGATACATGTAAAGAAGAGGAAGCACAGACTATGAATATTCACAAAATCGCATGCGTTAATCTCTGCGCTTAGTGAAAAATGAATCAGTAAAGCAAAATAATATGTAGAGAAGCCTCAAATCTACAATGTGTCTGAATACACAAACACTTCAGAGATATCAAAAGTTAATATACAGATGTGCTAACTGACTCAATTCCTGATAAGTACATCAATTTGCTCATGTCACTTTGATTTTTCATTGTATCTCATTTTGTTCTTATATTTATGAATTTATGAATTTTTCACTGTGCACTTTATATTCATGAATTTCTATGCATTGTACTAATCAGGAATTTATAGTAAAATTTGTTACTGAACCCTTGCAGACTTTCTAGGCACCTACAGTAGATACACAATTTACTTAAAAAAGTATATATTTTATTACACATTTACTAAAACATGATAATACAAGTTAAAACTCTCACGATAGCATACTACCCAAACTACAGCATGAACATCAACAGCATCACCAAAAGGGTCCCCTCGTATCCATAATTGGTGCGCCAGTGAATTGCGGTTGTCAATGTCTGGACGGGCTTGGTGTAAGTTGATGTAACTTTAATTAAAGCTCTACATGTTTCGCGCTATTGCACTTCTTTAGGAGATTAGGGTAAGTATTCTAAGTGGATGAAAATATACAATGGCCCAGATTCACAAAGCACTTACCCCGACGTATAACACGTTACGCCGACGTAAGTGCAAATGTGCTCCGGCGTATGTGTTCGGCAGACCCACAAACCAACATGCGCCTAAAAACAGGCTACACCCGCTGACTTAGCTTGCACACACCAGCGTAGGGTGGGCGCACATATGGGCTGGGCGCATGGTGCTGCTCCCATTGATTAGCAATTCAAACATGCAAATGAGGGAAATACGCCGATTCACGAACGTACGTGTGCCCGGCGCATGCTACGCGGGATGCGCGTAAGTTATACGTCCGGCTTAAAGTTATTCCCCATAAATGAGGTGCAAACTGGCAACAGACATGCACAGGTCTACACCAGGGAACACAAGCCGGGAAATATTGTGCGTTAGACGTGTGTCTGGCTGGGCGTACGTTATGTTCACGGAATACGCAGTGATCCGGCGTAGCTTAGGCAGTTGTGCCGGCGTGGTTATGAGCAGGCGTAGGGGGTGCTGTGCATGCATCCACATCACGGCGCATGCGCAGTTCGTGATACGTACCTGTCTGGCGCTCGGCCCATCATTTGCATGGGGTCATGCCTCATTTGCATGGTTCACGCCCACTTCCACGCCGGTGTGCGCCTTTGAAACCCACATCATGCTGGCGCAGCATTGGGAGCAATGGCTTGCTGAATGCAATGCTTGCCTCTCCGCGATACGTTGGCGTCACCTTGCTCTCTGTGAATCTGGGCCAATGAGTACAAGCATAATAACATAGTACTACAGTATACATTCAGCAATGTTTCATGCACTACAAGTTAATATTTCTGCGGCTAATGCGGGAACCCAGGGCCATCAGGAAATGGGGGCACAACATGGATATGGAGACATGTGCATGACAAGGCCTGCCACTGAGAAAAGTTAAAAAAACAAACAGTGAGATAGAAAGCTGACAATGTGACATACAGTATATGTAGACAGTAGCGTCCCTCAGATATATCAAAAGGAGAACAGATACATAGGTAAGATAAAATTATATATATCACATGTAGCAAGGCAGCAATGTCAGATAGCAGCTCACAGCTAATGGGATACTAAATGTCCTAGTAGTCCCATTCATAGCATACACCAGTTCAGAACTTTAGGTCCCAGAACTAATCGACATCTGCTCTACAGAGACACTGCAGTCCTGAGTTTCTCCGTGCCTATCGCTAGAGCAAACACTGAACACTCTGACTCCTATCTTTGAACACAGGTCTGCTATATTGTACCTTGGCATCAGCAGCAACCCAAATTGCCGATGCTGAAGTGTCTGGCTATCCTGTTTGGGCACAAGAACTCACTAATCAATTATGTAGATCAGCTAACTTATTTACACACTGCTAATTGTTTGGTTTTCACGTAACAAATATTTTTTGGATGTTTTTTTCCCTTTCTCTATTTCTCAGAGATGTAATATTTCTGAACAATGTTACACCCTATTAAACCTTTACTCTTATTGTGGAAATCAGAGTATCAAGATCATGGGTTCTAAGAGATCTTCATGCTCACAAATGTGTATGAGATATTTGTAAATGTAAAAGGGTGTATTCATAATAAGGAGATACGGCCCTTGTTCTAATTTTCTGTGGGAACAAATGTTTAGCTACATCCTTCTATATGTGCAATTGTATGGGAAATCATTCCCATGCACTCTTTGTTTACAGATACTGTACCATTTCCTATGGCTGGTTTTAGGTACTTGTGCAATAATGTAGGACTATCTGCATCTTAGGACTTGGTGAAAAAGGATTTCTTGAACTCCACCTCTAACATCATCTGTAAAAAGATTATGTATAGAAATTTCAGAATGTTTTGAGGATAATGAGATTTAAAGTGAGTCTATTGCCCACAGGGCATATGATCTGTCTGTGTGTGATAGAGTGTGATGCAGCCAACAAAGAATGAAAAGAACAAGAAGTGGAATGCAGCACAACCATCAGGGATTCCCTGTTAACTCTAATGCAACAAGGTAAAAAAAAAATTGTATCCAATTTTGAACATATTTTTTATTATGATCAATAAAAAATATTATGTGCTTGGCTATTGTAGTTGTTATCTTTGCTGAAAGATTCCCCTTTTTTATATGATTCAGCGAGTCATCAGAGCTTTTACTCACCCCTTGTAAGAAGGCTCATTAGGAGGTTTCAATTAGACAACAGGAACCACAAAGTAATATTTAGCCAATCCATAGTTCTATAGGAATCCTTTGTCATGTACAACATTATTTGTAAACCATAAATTGCACACATAAAAATAGATATCAAATAGCAATTCAATTTAAAATGTGTAAACACTTAAATGAAAAAAACAGTTATGGTTGTATTGACCCAAAACTATTATAGTTTCTATTTAGATACATCCAGACATATTCAATAAGGTGAAAATGTATAACTTGTAATGTGAGAAATGTGTAAAATGCTGCCATAGCAACCAATCATTAGTCAGCAACGATTAGAACAATCTCAGTGATAGCTTTTGATGTACTCTGTGCATTAATGCAGCTTATTTCTGTGCAAAGAAGTCAGTTGTTTCAATTACCTAGCTTGTAGACTCAATTAGCTCAATGCAATAGAAAAAAATTACACAATTTATATAATAAAGTAAAATAAAACAATAATAAGTGTCCCCTTTAAATGCTATCAGGAAAGACCTTGTCATGTACCTTACCAGAGGCCGAAGTGCTGAGAGGGCTTCCCTTGCGACTGAGTGCAGAACGCCCCCCGGAGGTGACACAGGGGGTGCTATGCCCAGAGGTGCAGGGGTTGCCAGCTGCGACTTGCTGAGAAGGTGTTGGAGATCAGCTGTCTACCAGGATACGTCGTCAGGCAGGGGTACCACGGAAGTACCAGATGAGGTAGAGTCGCAGGAAAACCCAGGGGCGGAGTCAGGAGCCAAGCCGGTAGTCATGCACAGGAAGCAGGAAGAGACTGGAGCAGGTCAGAAGGCAAGCCGAGGTCATACACTGGAACAATCAGACAGAAACAGGATGAAGGGTAAGCCGAGAGACAAGCCTGGGTCATACACGGAGAAGTCTTGGTCAGGCAAGCCGGGTCGTCAAACGGGTACACAGGAAAACAGGAACAAGAGTTCAGGATCACACAAAGGCTGAAGATCATGCAGCAGTTGGTAACTGCTGCAGCAAGCCTTTAATAGGGCACTGACGCCAGGAGTCCCGCCCGCATTGCGTGCGTACTGCGCATTGCGTTGCCCTTTTGTGCGCGCATGCGCGTTGCGCGCGTTTGCACGCGCATGTGCGCTGCACGCGTTTGCGCATGCATGCGCACTGTGCTTGTTGGTCCGTGCAAGACAAGTCTGACAGTTCTTCTATGGTTGGTTCCCTGACTGACCTTTTCCTGAGGGCGCCAGTTTAGAGGAAACATGTTGGGTGGAGCTGCTCTGTGATGTCATCATGCACGCTGGTCGGTCTTGTGGCAGCACTGTGTATACCCTTTACTGTTTGTTTGTTCCTACTGAACAGTAGAGATGGGCTGAATACCACCCGGTTCGGTATTCCGCCAGAACCTTCGAACATCGCAAAAGTTTAGACCTGAACATGTACCCTGTTAAAGTCTATGGGACCCAAATTAGAAAAATCAAAAGTTCTCCTTTTGAAGGTTTATATGCAGGTTATTTCCCATAAAAATGGTATGGGGGACATGTACCAATGCAAAAAAAAGTAAACAATATATAATTTTTAACAAAGTATTGATTTTAATGATGCTTAAAGTGAAACAAAAATGAAAAATCCCTTTGAATATAATGCCTGGTGGATCCCCTTAGTCTGCTTGTAAAGTGGCACATCTGCACCGTGTGTAGAACTTGCTGCAGCAAAACTGACATTTATAGAAAAAATCAAAAAGACATTAAAATAGATTTTCCCTGCAAGCTTTCTTTATTTAGACAAGCTGGAATTTAGACGCTGATCATGTGTGTGCAGGGAGTGTCTTTTGTTTTCGATACAGTAGCTGGGACAAAGAAATGTGCCTGCTATACTCTACAGCTGGTTATGTGCTTCCGGCAGATGTGTTGCAAGGACCTGTGACACCCTTTTCTATACCATCATCCCTGTCAGTGGAGGCTGCTGGGAGGTCATAAGATATAGCGGGGATAGACATGAAAGGGGAGGAGTGAGGAGGAGAAGAATTGTGTCCCTTGTGTGTGACTTTCAGGTACTCTTGCCAACAGGCTGAGTATTGGGAGATTAAATGCCTTGTCAAGCATGTGGTACCCAAACGGCTTGTGTTTTTGCCATGCTTGATCTGCTTGCGGCAGAGATTGAAAACTGCAACAGTGCGATCGGCTACACATTTGCAGAGGCGCATTGCGGGCTGTATTACCGCGGTTTCCCATCGTTTTAAATGGGAAGGAGCGGTATACACACCGCTCCTCTCACCGCTCCAAAGATGCTGCTTGCAGGAGATTTTTTTCTCTCCTGCCAGCGCATCGCCTCAGTGTGAATGCCCTTGGGCTTTCACATTGAGAATGCCGGGCAGGAGTTTTTCAGGCAGTATTTAGGCGCTATTTTTAGCGCTGTACCGCCTGAAAAACTCCTCAGTGTGAAAGGGGCCTTAGAGTTAAAAAAAGGGATTTTTTTTCTAAACAAGATATGAATAGTGCAATCAGTATCAAAACACATTTAAACAATAGTGTACAAATTTCCCAAAAGCAGTGGCAGTACTCACAATATGGTTTACAATGTACTGAATAAGGCAGGTAGAGAGGGGGGTAGTCAGGAGGAAGGAACACCCCAGGTCTCCCAGAAGTGAATGTGGGGGTACACCTACAGATGGCAGTGAGGGTTGGTGTAAGATATTGCTCCAAAAGATTTAACTAGTAAATAAAGTCCCCTTGTACTACATTCTACTTATACTTTTACTACTACTGCAATTTAGGATGAGGCACAGTGTATGAAGTTATGTCCACAGTACCACTCTGTGTTGACATATAACATTGTATACAGAACAAAATGTTATGTAATGCTGTGTTAACCACTTAACAACCGCTCTAAGCCAAATGACAGCTACAGTGTGGCTCGATACCTCTGGATGGGCGTACTATGATGTCCTCCCAGAATCACGCTCTCGCACACCCCCTGTGGCACGCACATGGGAGTATGCATGACCACCGGGTCCGGAGGACCTGGTGCATCATGGATCATGGTAAATTGCCGCTGACAGATGATGGAGCGATTACTTGCAGCCTCATCCATCCATCCATACTCAGCCATCTCAGCAATACTCATCCATCCATCCATGCTCAGCCATCCATACTCAGCAATACTCATCCATCCATCCATGCTCAGCCATCCATACTCAGCAATACTCATCCATCCATCCATGCTCAGCCATCCCATTCACCCCCATCCATACTCAGTCATACCCAGACAGTGAGTAAGTGGTTAAACTCTGCACTACACTATACTTACACACTACACTATACTACTGAACATACTACACTATACTCACACTATACTGACACACTACATTATACTCACACACTATATTCAGACTATACTCAAACTATACTAACACTACACTAACACTACACTAACACTATGCACTCAGAGTCACAAAAAGTGAACACACTAACTCGCTAGCAGCAAACTGAGCCCTGCTCTATCTATCCTCACTCCAACAACTCACTGCAAAAGCTTCCTGTGGGAAGGAACCCTTTTATATTCTGGGGTGGGACTATGAACACTGCGCCATGATCATCACTTTGTCCAGTCAGGGCTCTGACAGTGCTCTATGCCCTAATTGGCAAAGCCTTGCACCTGGACAGTGCACTGGCAGCACGCAGTGCATTGTGGGGTGCACAACCAGCGAACATCCCACAGAGTGCCCTGCAAACAGGAGATGTTTGTGCCAAACTTTTGCTTAGCCCGAACTTTAGTCTTTGTATTTTTCTATGGAGGATTGTATTTCAGTGTAGTTTGTTGTTTGATAGTACTAACCATGGAATTGTTATTTGCAGTGTTTGTAAATTGTTGTTTTTCATTATTGCTGTTTAATGTACAGTATATGTAAACTTTCCTTACTTTCTCCCTTTAAGTCTGTTATAAACCATTAAAGTGTTATGTTATACCTGTTAGGTAACTACACAAATGACTGTTGATCCTGCCAAAAAATTTGTTTTATTCTGGGTCCTGTGCACTCTGCAATGGTGTCTCAAGCGGTCTTATGTTCCTGCCCAGGTTACCTCTGAACTAGAGAATGCCATCCTTTCTATGTTATAGAGTTGACGAGAGGGGTTGAGGTTATATAGTCCTAACTAAGTATCCTATAGTAACAATGCTGCGCCTCAAAAGATATAGTACAGTAAGTAGGTGCTTGTAACGGAATTACCCGTGACACCCAGAGACTTTTGAAGGATGGGGCGTACTCATGTGCCAGCGTCACTAATGACTCTTGGGTCTAGGGTCACCCTGTTCCCCTTTTGGGCATAGGGTGACTGATAAATGATAATTCATGTTTTGCAGGATATCTTGGACTATTACAAGTTGTTAAAGTCTGACTCCAAATGAAGTGTTTTCATTCAATATGGGGACACATGCTTTTGAGGTGTTAACTGCGTCTGCTCCTATACCTTCCATTGTGTGATGCTAATACATTCTGTGTCCATTGTACTAATTAAGTCTGAACGGTCAGATGTCTCCTTTCAGGGGTAGAGAATTAGAATGTCAATTATGTTTAGTAAAGGAATGTGTTTTGTGAAACAGGTGAGGGGAACTTGTCGAAGACAGGACGTCTGGGGGATAATTAACTCACCTGAATGTCATTATCTAAAAGAATATGTATGAAGCCCCATTGTGTGATGTTTTGGGGGTGGAGAGTTTCATTGTCCCTATAACATGCTTGTTACTGGATAAAAAGCCTGAGAGTGTACCATTAAAGTTCATTCATTGATTTTGGAACCAGTAACAGAGCTCTATCTTGTTATTTCTGGGGAAAATCCAATGGGTTCTGTCGGCTGGATTGTGGATTGTCGGATAAGCTGTCGTGGGTTGATGGAATGAGAATATCGTAAACGGTGGTGACCGTTACAGTTCTGTTCAAGTGTGTTACTGTCAGAATCACCAGGTGAACATAAAGGAAAAAATTAAACCAATGAATGACTCCATCTGCTGACTACTTAACTGCAATACTGTATATGAAATATATGTCCTTGGTTAGTATATACTTGAATTATTAATGTGTTTTTTAGCTTTATTTCATGTTCTACAAAAGTGCGGCATACTGTACACATATTGAAACAATTCTATTGTTTGTCTTACTTTCTTCCAAACTCCTTTTCTGTAGTATACAAATGTTCCTTAATGGTTAACCCACCTATTTTTAAAATTGTCTGGATTTCTTCTGTACTCATAGCTTGGATTGTCCAGGCACAAAAACAAAATACTAGAAAATTTCATGTGAAATGGGACATTACTTGTACTTGCATATGGCACAGAGATTGCTTCTCAGCACAAACCAGTTAATTTATGGATGTCAGCTACAATAGACTAAAGTGCAAATATCAATTTATGCTTTTTCTCACCTCTCAGATTTAAAGGTTTTCTGCTGGGATATGTCACATATACCATTCCATGAAACTCCCAATGGTATTAATACGCTAATAAGTTATTAATAAATTATTTTTATATGTTTTATACTGTAAAATAAATTTCACGTTTTTGCCTGCTAAACATAATCCATATTAATGCTATAAATTGGAAAGTGGCAAATAAAGCTTTAAGTGCGTCTTCACTCACAGATAAAGGGAAATCTGATGTTGTACGTGTCAAATATAATAGTATTTTTTTTTATCATGAATAAGTAATCCTTTCTAAAATATTTAGCAGTCATACGTCTGTGCTTTGCTCATATATTGTTGCATTAATATACCAATGTACAATCATTAATATATGATAAAAACATGCAATAAAAAAATGGGCAAATCCTCTACCCACATCAACTGTAAAGCTACATAACACTGTAAGCTCTTTGTCAAGACACCTAATTGTGTTCTTCGAGTCAAGGGTAAAGGATAAAAGTGTGGTTTGTGAGACACTGAGGCCGCGTACACACGATCAGTCTAAACCAATGAAAACAGAGTGAAGGACCGTTTCATCGGTCCAAACCGATCGTGTGTGGGCCTCTTCGGTCAGTTATCCTTCGATCAAAAAAAAGAGAACTTGCTTTAAAATTTGACCGATGGACGCCTAACCGATGGGTCAAAACCGATCGTTAGTATGCAAAAGCATTGGTCAAAAGGCCGCACATGCTCAGAATCAAGTCGATGCATGCTTGGAAGCATTGAACTTCGTTTTTTTTAGCACGTCGTGTGTTTTATGTCACCGCGTTCTGACACGATTGTTTTTTTAACCGATGGTGTGTAGGCACATCAGACCATTAGTCAGCTTCATTGGTTAACCGATTTCGGTTAACCGTTTTCATCGGTTTTGACTGATCGTGTGTACGCGGCCTTACAGGCACCAAAAAGGTACCTACACATTAAGCATTTTGTTACCTTAGACACATTTTAACCAGGTCAGGATTACTTTTTACTGTTAATTTGGATTGTTTAATTAAAGCTTACACTTAGGGGGTGCGGCTGGACAAAGATGTGAGTGGTCGCATCCACAGCAGCTCTCTGATCCCATCCTAATTTCCATCATCCTACAAAGGACAAATTTCATCCGAACCCAGCAAGACAGCAAGCCTTCGATCACCTACACACCCTGTAGCAACCCTGTGTTTTTTTTTAAGTTGCTACAAACATGACAAAGAAGGAGGAAGTGGCAGACCGATCTAGCCAAAATGGTTCCAGAGCATTTCCACAGTGGGGGATGAGGAACAAGCTAAGAGACACTGCTACCCAGCTTGAGAGATTCATCTGAACTCTCACTAAGTAAAAGCAACAGGACTAGGGATGAGCTTCGTATTCGAGTCGAACTCATGTTTGACTCGAACAACGTATGTTTGATCGTTCATCGAATGACGAATGTTTTGGGCCATTGGCGCCAAATTCGAGTGGCGTGTCACAGCCCATAATTCACTGCGGAGTCGCAGTGCATTGCTGGCTGATGATTGGCCGAGCATGCAGTATGACCCACATGCTTGGCCAATCACAGCGCGCAAAAAACGGAGAGCCATAATTGGCCAAAGCCAGGGTGGCTTTGGCCAATTATGGCTCAGGGGGTTTAGTACACGCCCCACAATATATAATGTTGCCTGGAAGTCGGCCTTGTGTAGTGTGTTGGTGGTTTACAGAGAGAGACAGAGAGAGAGAGAATGTCATTTTTTGGAGTTAGATAGAGCAGGCAGGCTAGTCAGTTAGAGTTACAGTGTGTAGAGCATACTGTATATATGCATCCCAGGTGTTGTATATATATATATATATATATATATTTATACACTGTATTGAGTTTAGCTAGATCCGCTCTTCCTAATTTAAAGGCAGGCAGGTGATTGTGCTAGCTGCAGTATTTTCACGTGGTGTACTGTCTGTGTCCTCTGTACAGTGTGCACCTTAAGCTACCCAATAGATTTGCTGGTGTTTCTCATATTAATTCCTAAAGGCAGTAGAGCTGCACGATTCTGGGAAAAATGAGAATCACAATTCTTGTGCTTAGAATGAAGATCACGATTCTCTCAGGATTCTCAAATAAATGCATGGTGCTTTTGTTAGCATGCATTTTTATTTTTGTGATATTTTTTTTATTTACACACATTATATATATATATATATATATATATATATATATATATATATACATATATATATATATATATATATATACATGCACTTTGGTGCTATTGTGGGGTGGCAGTCAGTTCATTCTCAAATTAATAGGCTGTTCTGCAGCAAGGCACATACTCTGATGCATCGCATAGATGTGAAGTTGAACCTTTAAAACACAGTCAGGAGGCCGAGGGGCACAAAAAAAAACGCATTTTCTAAAAATAATTTGTCATTGAGACAGAAAGTGAGGTGCAATCTTCTGAACAGATGCGCACAGACAGCAAAACAAATGTTACAGGAGTGATAATCCCTCTCTATGTTTTCCAAAAAGCTTAAAAAATAGATTTTTTTGGCTGGAGCTACACTTTAAAAAAGTACCAGTTCAAAATTACAAACAGATTATACTTAACAACAAACCTACAGTCCCTGTCTTGTTTGCACCGCCTGTATACTGCTGTTAAAAGTATATAGGGCCAAAGGGGCTGGTAATGACCTGGGGGAGGGGGGCGGGGAAACCCATGCTATTTTTCTCAATGATTTTCATCCATATTGCAGACATTACATTAAAGCCACAAGCAGTTTTAAAATACTTTTTTTTATAGTAACACCCAGCAGGTACGATATTTAAAGGAATTTTTATATATTTTTTTTTACTTTAAGCATCATTAAAATCACTGCTCCAGAAAAAAATACAGTTTTTAAAACTTTTTTTTCCATTGATACATGTTCCCTGGGGCAAGACCCAGGTTCTCAAACCCGTTTTACGACAATAACTTGCATATTAGCCTTTAAAATTAGCACTTTTGAATCCTAACGTTCGAGTCCCATAGACTTCAATGGGGTTCTAAAAGTTTGCGCGAACGTTCGGTCCGTTTGAAGGTTCTGGTGCAAACCAAACGGGAGGGGGGGTGTTCAGCTCATCCCTAAACAGGACAAGCTTCACCCTGCACTTCCTGCTTTACACGATATCCCTGTGGCTAAAGGTGCAGACACACGGGTGAACGCTGCAGACACATTCAGTAATATCAGCAGCCATGACACTGACCCTGCACATGCTACACATGCCACCAGTGATAACAAGCCTCCTCTGTCTGATATCCTCATGGTGGTTTCACCTGAAAAACCAATAATAATCTCCTGCCTTTGGGTGTTTAGCTATACATGGGTGGTGTGGTCCACTCTCTAGTCTTGCAGCCCTCCTCAGAACAATGGGTATTCTTAGAACTGGAAAAAAGAAGGGAAGAAGGAGGGTGCATTACCAATGGTAAAATATTTTATTAAAACCATAAAAGCAATTTATACTCACAAACGGCCATATAAAAAGGCTTGTCAGTTAATCAGACTGCGTCCCTTGATACCTGCAGTCAGTACCTAATGTTGAGGGCATCAGATGATACCCCAAATGGCTGATGCATTTCAAGGGCGTACCTTTTTTCTCAGAGCCTAGAGGGTCAATGGCTCATCCCTCCTAGTTGTCCCTATATGTAGCCATGTATCCACACCACAGGTGGTGCTTACCCAAATAGGTCACGCCCATCTGCCTGGGCTAGCCCCACTCAGTGAATCAAAATTAATCAATAAATAAATAAATGAATAATTAAACAGATCGATCAATCAATAAATAGATAAATAGGGACAACTAGGAGGGATGAACCATTGACCATGTAGGCTCTGAGGAAAAGGGTACGCCCTTAAAACGTGTCAGCAATTTGGGGTACCATCTGATCCCCTCAACATCAGGTCCTGTCTGCAGGTGTTAAGGGACGCAGTCCAATTAACTGACAAGCCTTTTTATATGCTTGTTTGTGAGTATAAATTGCTTTTATGTTTTTAATAAAATATTTTACTATTGGTAATGCACAAGGTCGGTGTGCTACCTCCTTCTTCCCTTCTTTTTTCTGGTTTCACCTGCAACACATTGCTAGCTACTCTAACACAGAGCCTGAACAGCATTAGGGAAGATGTGTTAATCATTAGACAAGACACAAGGAATTTCAGAGAAAGGGTTACAGCAGGTTAGAGGACTTGGAGAATAGACTTTGCAGGAATAATGTCTGCATTGTGGGGCTACAGGAACCTTCTGAGAGAAGGTCCCATGTGAAGTTTATAGAAGGATGATCAAAGGACACTTTTGGGGCCAACAGCTTTACCCCTCTCCTTTCTCTGGAGCATACACACAGACAAATGCCTGCTGGTGCTCCTCCTAGACCCTTTCTTCCTATATTACTCAATTATAAAGATCAGTACATTTTACTTCAGAAGGCTAGGCAATGTGCTGACCTGAAAGTGGTGGGATCAAAGCTATAGTTCTTTCCAGACTTTTTTGTCAAGGTCCAGAGCCAGCCTGCAAAATACTCTAATGTGGGAAAACACCTACAAAAACTGGACATCCTACTCTACGATGTACCAAGCAAAGCTACACATGATGGCACAAGGCAATACTCAGTTATTTGGCCTCAAATTTGCTGGATCCCTTGATGATCCTTAATAGGCCAGGGGCCTGCTGTACTAATTTTTATGGCCACAAACGTTACTTGAAGAGAATTTTTGATAATGGACTACTGATCCCAGCGGCCTCAGGCTGAATTGATTTGACACTAACTCCACAGTCTTTCCTCTGGCTCTACACCCATCTCCCCTGGCGTGCCTCTTCCAGATCTCCACTGTGCTTTCACGCACCGACATCCGCCCTGGGTCCTTCCTGAAGGACTTACTCTGGACCGTGCAGACCAACTGTCTCTTCTAACTCCTGCTCCAGGACACCACTCCATGACCTCTCCATTGTAGCATAATCAATGCTTGGAGTTTCTTAGAATTTGTGGAGGTTTTTTTGTTCACCCGCCTCTTGAGGATTGACCACAAGTTCTCAATGGGATTATGGTCTGGGACGTTTCCTGGCCAAAGTTTTATTCCCCAAGCCACTTAGTTATAACTTTTGCCGTATTGAAAGGTGCTCCATCATGCTGGAAAAGGCATTGTTCCTCACCAAACTGTTCTTGCATGGTTGGGAGAAATTGATCTCAGAGCATGTTCTTGTACCATTCTTTATTCAACTGTATTATTAGGCAAAATTGTGAGTGAGCCCACTTCCTTGAGATGCAACTCCACACATGAATGGTCTCAGGATGCTTTACTGACGGTGACATGACACGGGACTGCTGGTAGCAGTCACCTTTTCTTCTCCAATGTTTTTTCTGGATGCCCAAACAATCTGAAAGGGGATTCATCAGAGAAAATTACTTTACCCAGTCCTCAGCTGTTCAATCCCTATAACTTTTGCAGATTATCAATCTGCCCTGATGTTTTTCCAGGGGTGAAGTGGCCTCTTTGCTGCCCTTCTTGACACCAGGCCATCCTCCAAAAGTCTTCTCCTAACTTTTTTGTGCAGATTCACTCACACCTGCCTGCTACCATTCCTGAGAAAGCTCTGCACTGGTGGTGTCTAGATTCTCAGATTCTAGATAGTTTATTCAGCTTTAGACTGAGAGCACTGCTCCCCTTCCAGATCCCACATTTGCTGTGTGGGGGATTGCAGTAAATAACTATAAAGATGCTGGTACTTTGTCTGACTTCAAATTAAACTGCTTTTTGTGTATGAAGTCCTTTACGTTCGACAGCACTTGAATCGTACAACATACTCTGTAAAGCACAGCAAAATACATTCTGGAAATAGGACACCATGAGAGAATGCATAGCTAACAAATGATAAAATAACTGGATAAAGTGTAGGATGCTATTTCTTTATAAATGTATTTAGTTTTGCAGCTTAGTCTGTTTGTCATACTATGTCATTAAATAGCTGTTGATGTGTGCAGAGCTCATTTTCTAATCAGGTATAATTTCATGTGACTTATGTTTAAACCTCACTTACCACCAACAAAGATGTTGGTAAAGTGAATCCGGATTATTTTTAAGTGAAAACATTATGTTGAATTTTTTTTCTTTTTAAGTTTTTCAAGGCAAAGTTCAAAATCCTATGGAATAACAAAACATGTCACAGTTTAGATTTATGCATGCTAAAGTTTAAATGATCTCACTGCTTTTCCCGTGTTCCTGTGAATAATTCCTGAACATTTTCTGCTCCATGTATGAATTTATAGGCAAACATCTGTCAATGTCAAAGTATCGAAGCCATCACAAATATTTGAACTGGTATTTCACAAGGGCTTAGAACATAAGTTTCCTGCAGTTGGACACTATCAATCAACTAAAAAATATCAAACTCCCATGTCAGAGATATCATTTGCAGCTTGTTTATTATTACTAAAAAAGTGTGGTATACATGCAGTGAAAGCTATGAGGGCAATATTTCAATTCCTGTTTTTGAATAATAAGTCAAAAACATATAAAAAGCGATTGATTATACCTTGCATTCACAACAGAAAACCTTTAAAAACACAAAGATGTATGCAGCTCTAAGATCTTGTTGTTGGAGTATTAACCTCTTCAGGTTCCCCCCTTTAGTAGTTTTACTGCTACAGGGCGGAACCTGTGCTCCAGATCATGTATATATATGTTATCCGACTCTTCCGGGTAGGGGGCGTGCAAGCATGCCACCGGTGTCTCATGTCCGCTGTGATCACATATAGTAGGATCCCAGGAGCGGGTTCCGTGGACTCGATGTCCGCTGGCACCCGCCGATGATTGAGCAGAGAGGCAGAACGGTGGTCTGTCTATGTTCACAAGGCAGATTGCCATTCTGACAGGAGGGAAGGTATGGATCCTATGTCTCTGCAAAGCAGGGACATGGATCCTTGTTCTCCCTCAAGTAAAAGCACCTCCCACAGCTTAGAAAAACACAGGCTGGGCACACAGCTAACACTTTAGTCGGCCTTGATGTTAACCCCTTCCTAGCCAGTTTTTTTAGTACAGTAACAGTGCATATTTGTAGCACTGATCACTGTATTAGTGTCACTGGTCCCCAAAAGGTGTAAAAAGTTTCAGTTAGTGTCCGATTGTCCACCCCAATATCGCGGTTCCAAAATAAGTCAGTGTTTGCCACCATTACTAGTAAAATAAATAAATATATAAAAATAAATAAACATATCCCATAGTTTGTAGACGCTATAACTTTTGCGCAAATCAATCAATATACGCTTATTGAAAAATTGGCCTGGTCATGAAGGGGTTGTAGATCTTCTGGAGGTCAAGTGGTTAAAAGAAACATATAGGAACCCTTAGGCTATTTAGGCATATATAATTAAATATATTTAATTTATAAGTAAAAAAGGCGCAAAACACAGGTACCTCAAGTAGTGGTACCCAATAGTCCAAGGGCAAAGGTAAGAAGGTGTGTATATACACATATATATGCACACATAGAACTATATGGCAGGGTATCAGTCAGGGCAGCCACCAAGAAAACCAAAAGCCGGTTCCGGTATACTAGGGAAAAAAACAAGAAGAGGGGCGCCTCTGAGTATGTATCGTAAGAATAATTTAATAAACAACAACATCCACTCACATGGAGAACAGGTAAGTTGCATTCAAATCTGGTTGCTGGGATAAAGAGATGAAAGTGGGACTGCAAGTCACAGCAAGTCCTGTAAAGCTGGCACCACATCAGATCCATGCAGGATGGAGTGGGATGGCTGAGCACAGCGTGGTTTTCTTCAGTGATCCAGACTTGGGCATATCCTAGTCTATCAGGAAAAATCCATCTGATAAGAATATGGGTTCCAGGTAAAAAGTGTAGTGGAGAGGGACAAGAGTCAGTGGTTATGGCAAGCTGCACTGTGGCTTTGGTGTGCACTCTGTCTCTGTAGATTGAAAAGTAAACACGGCTGTGTATTCAAAGTGAGACTAGAGGAGCATCACAGCACGGTGCCTGGCAATGACATCACACACATGCAACATGTTTCAAAGCTAGCAAGCCATTGATGGAAAAAAGGCCACACCTCTTTTTCAAGCAATGTTCGATTCTATTCTATTAATTAACATTGAGCAAACTTTGACCCTCTACCTCACAGTCAGCAGACACATTCCAGCCAATCAGCAGCATACCCTTCCTCCCTGACCCTCCCACCTCTAGGGTAGCATCCATTTTAGATTCATTCTAAACCTGTATTCTTAGTGAGAGGAGGGACAGTGTTGCTGCTGCTGATTTTATAGGGAAAGCGCTAGCTAGGCCAGTGTACTCCAGTCCTGAAAGACTCATCTGATCTCTGCTGTTAGAACAGCACCCCAAACAGCCCTTGTTAGGGCTAATCAATCAGTCTGCTTTTTTTTTTCTCTGTAATCTGTGCTGTGTGGTTTACAGAGAGAGACAGAGAGAGAGAGAGAGAGAGAGTGTATTTTTTTGGAGTTAGATAGAGAAGGCAGGCTAGTCAGTTAAT
The DNA here is from genome assembly GCF_905171775.1 of Rana temporaria. NCBI lineage: Eukaryota > Metazoa > Chordata > Amphibia > Anura > Ranidae > Rana > Rana temporaria. The sequence goes on from NC_053493.1 coordinate 107,675,051, forward strand.
GTTACAGGGCCGGATTCAGAAAAGAGATACGGCGGCGTATCTCCTGATACGCCGTCGTATCTCTGAGTGCGGTCGGTCGTATCTATGCGCCTGATTCAGAGAATCAGTTACGCATAGATATCCCTAAGATCCGAGTGGTGTAAGTGTCTTACACCGTCGTATCTTAGGCTGCATAATCACGCTGGCCGCTAGGTGACGCTTCCGTATAGTTATGCGAGGAATATGCTAATTTGGTATTTACGCCGATTCAGAAACGTACGTCCCGCCGGCGCATTTTTTTACGTCGTTTACGTTAGGCTATTTTCCACGTATAGTTACCTCTGCTATATGAGGCGTAGCTAATGTTAAGTATGGCCGTCGTTCCCGTGCCGAGTTTTTAAAATTTTACGCCGTTTGCGTAAGTCGTTTGCGAATAGGGCGGGACATCATTTACGTTCACGTCGAATCCAATACGTCCTTGCGCGTACTTTGGCGCAATGAACACTGGGATATTTTACGGACGGCGCATGCGCCGTTAAAAAACGTCAAAAACGCGGGGTCAAGTAAAATTTAAATACAACACGCCCCCAACATCCCCATTTGAATTAGGCGGCCTTACGCCGCAACACATACGTTACGCCGTCGTAACTAAGGGCGCAAGTTCTTTCTGAATACAGAACTTGCGCCCAAAGTTTCAGCGGCGTAACGTATCGGAGATACGTTACGCCAGAGGAAAAATTTGCTCATCTTTCAGAATCCGGCCCACAGTGTGTAGAGGATATATATACATCCCAGGAGTTGTACATATATTTATACACTGTATAGTTTAGTTAGATTAGAGGTGCAGGGTGCTGTTTAATATAAAGGGGTCCAGTGGTGCAGGGTGCTATGTAAAGGGGCCCAGAGCTGTGGGGTGCTGTGTAATGTTAGGGACCCAGTGGTGCAAGATGCTGGATAATATAAAGGGGCCCAGTGGTGCAAGCTGCTGTGTAATATAAAGGGGTCCAGTGGTGCTGGGTGCTATGTAGAGGGGCCCAGAGCTGTGGGGTGCTGTGTAATGTAAGGGGCCCAGTGGTGCAAGCTGCTGCATAATATAAAGGGGTCCAGTGGTGCAGGGTGCTATGTAAAGGGGTCCAGAGCTGTGGGGTGCTGTGTAATGTAAGGGACCCAGTGGTGCAAGCTGCTGTGTAATATAAAGGGGTCCAGTGGTGCAGGGTGCTATGTAAAGGGGTCCAGAGCTGTGGGGTGCTGTGTAATGTAAGGGGCCCAGTGGTGCAAGCTGATGTGTAATATAAAGGGGCCCAGTGGTGCAAGATGCTGTGTAATATAAAGGGGTCCAGTGGTGCTGGTTGCTATGTAGAGGGGCCCAGAGCTGTGGGGTGCTGTGTAATGTAAGGGGCCCAGTGGTGCAAGCTGCTTTGTAATATAAAGGGGTCCAGTGGTGCAGGGTGCTATGTAGAGGGCCCAGAGCTGTGGGGTGCTGTGTAATGTAAGGGGCCCAGTGGTGCAAGCTGCTGTGTAATATAAAGGGGTCCAGTGGTGCTGGGTGCTATGTAGAGGGGCCCAGAGCTGTGGGGTGCTGTGTAATGTAAGGGGCCCAGTGGTGCAAGCTGCTGTGTAATATAAAGGGGTCCAGTGGTGCAGGGTGCTATGTAGAGGGGCCCAGAGCTGTGGGGTGCTGTGTAATGTAAGGGGCCCAGTGGTGCAAGCTGCTGTGTAATATAAAGGGGCCCAGTGGTGAAAGCTGCTGTGTAACATAAAGGGGTTCAGTGGTGCTGGGTGCTATGTAGAGAGGCCCAGAGCTGTGGGGTGCTGTGTAATGTAAGGGGCCCAGTGGTGGAAGCTGCTGTGTAATATAAAGGGGTCCAGTGGTGCAGGGTGCTATGTAAAGGGGTCCAGAGCTGTGGGGTGCTGTGTAATGTAAGGGGCCCAGTGGTGCAAGCTGCTGTGTAATATAAAGGGGCCCAGTGGTGCAAGCTGTTGTGTAATATAAAGGGGTCAAGTGGTGCAGGGTGCTATGTAGAGGGGCCCAGAGCTGTGGGGTGCTGTATAATGTAAGGGGCCCAGTGTTGCAAGCTGCTGTGTAATATAAAGGGGTCCAGTGGTGCTGGGTGCTATGTAGAGGGGCCCAGAGCTGTGGGGTGCTGTGTAATGTAAGGGACCCAGTGGTGCAAGCTGCTGTGTAATATAAAGGGGTCCAGTGGTGCAGGGTGCTATGTAAAGGGGTCCAGAGCTGTGGGGTGCTGTGTAATGTAAGGGGCCCAGGCTCACAGTGTAAACTGTGCCCACCTGTCCAGTGCCACATCTCATCTATATTGTGTTGGCACAGTTGATAAGATATAAAAACAAAATTCACTGCAATACATAATAGTAGTCATTTGTCTGCCAGGGTGTCTTTGCCTCACAGGGTAAACTGTGCCCACCTGTCCAGTGCCACATCTCATATCTGGTTCCACAGTAGCTTGCACGCATAGTACAACTTAACTAATCTAAAAAAATGATGGGCAGAGGCAGGCCACCCCGCAGGGGCCGTCGTGGTCATGGTGCTGTGATTCCCTTTGGCCCTAGAATAATGCCCAGTGTTCAGAGGCCACGTACCCTGAACTCAAAAAGTTCTGAGGACATAGTCAGAGTTTGGTCTTTCACTGTGAACCCTAACCCTATTACAGACAGGGTTAGGGTTACAGACCCTATCTGTAACCCTAACCCTGTCTGTAACCCTAACCCTAACCCTTACACTTACCTGATCGATACAACATTATACCTGATGTTTTAAAGCACGTTATTCCAAACAATTTATGAATGTTAGGTGATTTATGCCCTTTATGGATTAAAAACGGACTCTGCGACAACTATGTAATTTTCCATGGGAGTTTTGCCATGGATCCCCCTCCGGCATGCCACAGTCCAGGTGTTAGTCCCCTTGAAACAACTTTTCCATCACTATTGTGGCCAGAAAGAGTCCCTGTGGGTTTTAAAATTTGCCTGCCCATTGAAGTCTATGGCGGTTCCGCCGTTCGCGAACCGAAAATTTTAGGTTCGCGACATCACTATTAAATGACTGGTGTCTACTGATTACTTATGAAAAACAACACATTTTAAAAAGGGCCAGAAGAACAGCAAATATTCAAAGTTATGAAAAGGGAGAAGATACATACTGTATTTATCGGTGTATAACACGCACAGGTGTATAACACGCACCCTAACATTAAGAGGGAAGTTTCAGGAAAAAAAACTTTACACAGCCCCCCTGCGGATAACACGCAGGCATAGTTTACCCTCTATTTTCAGGGTAAAAAAGTGAGTGTTATACGCCAATAAATACAGCTGGGAAAATGAATTACACAAAACATATGTGATAGGTAGAAAATATTATAAAAGTGCTCAAGTGCTAAAACAGCTTCTTTGGTTTGTAACAAAGTCATAACAAATTGACAGATAAGTATATAGTTAAACTCAAACAAAAACCCTGAATTTTGGCATTACAATTCAAATTCCCTTCTGTAATAAGTTGAACATCTTGAATTCTTTAGAATCTTAAATTACATTACATAGAGGACTGTGAGAAAACATGCAGCTGTGTTTGTTCTTTTATATTGTGACTCTAGAGGAAAAATTTCGAAAAAAATGGCAAACTCTAGTGCATGGCAATAGTTTTGTCATCTTTTTAATCAATCTGTATACATTTTCATTTAATAAAAGAATATCATTAAGAACACTGTGTGAAACCTCAGGCAATAGAATATAATGAAGCATATCCTTTTTGTTTCCTATGCAGTAGAAATCTGATACTTCATTTGCTTAATACAAACATTTTTAATAAAGACGCACAATTTTAAAAGATGATGTGCAATAATCCATAATGGCCACTTATATTTAATTGTACTGTATACTCAGTAAAAGGGTTAAACACACTTTACACAATCAATAATGAAGATAATGTACATAAAGAATTCCCTAATCACAGTTTATAGGTATTAGTACTGTGCGTGATAACTTTCTACTGTGACCTGTAATTATTTTTTAAATAAAGCTTTTAAAACAAATCTGGATTTTTAAAAGAACAAAACACCCATTTAATATTAAAAATGTCCCTATAATTACTTTTCACTGAATTGCATGAATGTTTTCATTAATTTCATGTGAGCTTCTTGGCTTAATAAATTCCCTTGTGCATGCAAAAAAATAAAATTGCAGCTATTAGTCAGGGAGACTTTAAAAACGAAAGGATATTAATAACATACTTTGAATGTATTCCTAACATACTGCATGAGTTAGATATTCTTATAAACACGTCCAAAGTGTAAAAATTTCCAATTTAAATTTTATCCTCATTTCATACTGGAGAATATCTATTAAAAATAAAGAAAATGCCATGTGGATGTGACAACGAACTATAGTTAATTCCTCCTTTAGGAAGCAAGCTTTACAAAACTAGCCAAGACTTTCTGTTCATTACGGTAATTTCACCATTTGTTGTCATGTTTCTAACTGTAAATGTTATATTGCACCAATAATTAAAGCTTTGCTCTTTATGCCTTAATACTTATTAAAGAAAAATTACTAAAGCCCCAAATGCAGGTGCATTTTAGGATAATCCATTGGGACCCATTCAGCAGTCCATGTTGTAGACACATTACAGCTAAACTCCAGCTATTGTTAAAAATGCACCTTGCAGTAGGTTGGCCTGCAGGAGAGTGATTTTTTTTTTGTATTTTCACCATAGTCATTAAACCCTAGACAAAACATGGGGTGGGGTGTCCACCAATGCAAAGTGAATTTTTATGTATATCTGAAGTTCAGCTTTAAACCAGTTTTTTTTTTTAAAAGCCTATGGCGTGTGAACACACCCAAAAAACTCCACCCGGTGCAGAAAAAATGTGCACACACATAAAGAGTGTTAAAAAAAACGTGCAGATGGGTGCAACGTCAAGTGGTCCTCCTGTGAAGAAAGGACCCAAAACCCTGATCCCCCAGGGCGTTAGGCTCCAGACGGGGACTGAGGTACTGTGGTCCGAGCAACCGAAGCCGACACAGACCCAACTTCCTCGGAGGGACTGCCGAAACAGAACCCTCCCAGTACTAGGTGGGGCTCCTCCGAAGGGAGACCCCATGAGAGCAGGCGAACTAATCCAGAAGGCCATGTCCACCTACTCCCAAGACGTTCAGGGCTGGCCCGAGGACCGGCACCCTACTGATCACACAGTGTAACAAAACGTGCACAACAAAAAAAGACAAGAAGTGACAAACATAGGCCATAAATAAAATAAAGTGGGGGAAGGGATAGTGGAGAAGAGAGTGTAAGAAGTGGCCATTGTGGTGAAACAATGACCAGGCCCTCCGGCCAGGAATAAAAAATTCATCCGGTCCTAGCCAAAAGGCCCGGCCCAGGAGGCAGGTGCTAAAAAAAGCGTGTATCTGGTGCAGTGACCGTGGTATCTTAAATCAATGTGTCCCTCACACACAGTGATCTTCAGATACCCCTGGACTGCCACTCCAGGGGCACATGCACCATAGGCTTTTCGTTCCATATCCGACCCCCCGACCGGCCAGTGCAGCCCTCCACCCCTACCAGCCAACCCGGCGGATTTGCATGGTCCTACCCCGTTCCACCATACAGGGCATTACCAGCTCCTCCTACTGGATCGCTGACAGAGATAGCACTTACACCAGCCAGCCAGAAGGCCAGACTAGAACTCGGCAAAAAGACCAAGACCAAGCGCAGCACCCATCCTCACCAGGAGCACCCTTCCAGATGGCTCAGACTCAACCATGGGCCGGCCCCCAGTATCTGTCAGGCAGCACAGCGTAGTCCCTGCTGAAACCATCCTTCCAGGTGCAATGACGTCATTGGATTGCATCCACCCTCCCCATGTAGGAGGTGCTTCAGCGCTCCGCTGACAACTGATAAGGACAGATACCACACCTAGTCCTAGCCAAAAGGCCGAGAAGCGGCAGGGAAGACAACCACGATCAGCGCGGCCAGAGTGTGCAATAGCCGTGCCTCGCCCTGGGAGAACCACCTTCATGATCATGGTGTCTCCCCTGCCAGGTAAGTATTTTGTTTTGAGGAGGAACCAGAGTATACTATAACAACATTATATCAGCTTTAAACCAGTGCCTTACTAAGGCAAGGAAATGTTAATTCATACAGTGTTAAGACCACCTATTATTTTAATGGACTGGCAGTGGACCCTAACACACATAAAAATAGACCTGTATATTTTTTTTAAATGCAGCATACCACAATGCAGAAATTTACCCATATATGTGCATTACAGTAAAATGCAATTGTGCTGTGTTGCTTTTCATTTATGTGTCATTAAAAATGATTAGAACCACAATTGTATACTGTGGGTAACATTTTTTTATTTATTTTCCCAACATTTCTTTATTGGAGATTTACCATGAAAATAGAAGCATCAAACAAAGAAGTGTAAAAGAAGGTACACCATACCTAAGTATCAATGTTCAGCAATTTAAACATAAATTAGTAACAGGGGAGCAACAGGAAAAAACTGTCTTTAAGGGAGGTGCAATAAAGTTGTTACCAAATAGTTGCATCCAGCACCTTCTACTGTGAAAAATAGAGTGAAAAAAAAAAAACTAGAAGAGGGGGAGGGAAGGGCGAGGAAGCAGGAAACAGAAAACCACCAGAAAAAGTAGCTCACATAGGTATCCAACCAGTATGTGATTACCACAAATAGTACTATGTCAATAGTACATCATAAAGGGGATAAAAAGGGAAAAGGGAGAAGTGAGATTTTAAATGAGACACCCTAGATAAATGTCTCCATCCCTAATCAATATATGGTAAAAGTGGAGGAAGTTCGGGACTTTAAATGAGACTAGTAAGTAGAACAGTAAATTACATGAAAAAGCTATTTTAATCAAATAAGCACAAGTCATACACATATCTTGGCCAGCAGGCTCCACATAAATATATAAGTTAACAGTAATTCTTAAAATAGCTACATCACAACATATATGATATCATCAAACATCTAGGGTAGCCTAAAGTTTGAAAAGGCTGTAGGATCATCGCGTTTCGGCGATAAAAGCACCTCATCAGGAGCAGAGGCATATAATCTGAAAAAACATAGGAAAAAATATGGAACAATGAAGTGTATTCAAAACTCTTAAAAAGGGAAAAAAACAAAAAACTAAAAATAAATAAAAAGGGACAAAAGTTGGGGGTATAGAGGAGGGAAATAAACCAACCTCCTACTTACACAGTACGCACACAATGTGCTGGTGGTACTGCATCGGCGGCAACCGTCACGTATCTCTGCCGGGAGCTGAGGGGGCGTGGAAACCCAGGGGAGAGGGACACCAACAGAGAGCCTCCAGTGGGAAGATGATGCCCACATTGGCACTGGTGACGATGCTGGAAGGAAACCTGTGAAATGTGTTGCAAAAGTGTGATGATAAAAAAGTGTTGGGAAAAAAAATGTATGCTAACATGTAGGCTAATGTGTGAGGGGACTGGGGTGGAGGGGTGGTAAGAGCGAAAAAGAGATCGAAAAAGGGAGAAAATATATGGGATAAGGAAGAAGATTGAAAGGAAAAAGGGAAGAAAAAAGTCCCGAAACTTCCTCCACTTTTACCATGTCAATAGTACAGTTAGCCAAGCAGAGCAAAGTTTTATAAATCGATAGCTAGAGGGATTTTTAGCTGCTAAAGGTTTCTTAATTTGACATTGATAATTTGTGGTTAGTCGGGTGTCTCATATACTCTGTACCTCAGGTGAGTTCCAAAGCCTAGTAATAGTAAGCTTGGCTGCTAAAAATAAATGCATTGAGATAGCTCTGACACATAAGGGTATTCAGTCTATTCCTATAGTACGTCAGAGGCCAACATAAAGATTTTATTACAATAGAAGCGTAATTATTTGCACTTCCATAATATGTGATAGAGGGAGCCAGTATCCCCACAAAGTCTCCAGCATAGAGAAGGACTTGATAGGTATAGCTTGGAAAGGCAAAATGGGGTAAGATACCAATGGTGTATAACCTTCTAGTATAATTCACAGTGGTTGGTGCAGCTTGTGGTTTTATATGTGGTGAGAGCAGCTTTATGCCAAGAATTTTCAGGCAACCTACAGGAGAGCTCTGATTCCCATTTAAGCATGGTATTAGATTTGCAGAAGGTTACCATTCAGTAGGGTGAAAAACAAGGTTACGCCCTTAAGGTGGTGTGATGTGACAGCAAAGTAGGCATAAGTAGGAATTTTTAATGCGTAAAAGGTAATGAATGTTTATAGAGGAATTGATGTATACTGAGGTATGTGAAAAAATATGAAAATGTTAACATTAACAAGCGTACAGGTTGGAGAGATAAGCCAACCCCTTATAATTCCAAGACGAAATAGGAAGATTCCAGATAAATTTATGTTGGGTCTCGATGGGAACAGGAATAAAACTAGTGTTAGAGGGGAAAAGGTGATGTAGAGCAGTTTCAGACCAAACCTTAAGCGTAGCAGCAACAGATAGAAAGTGAGGGAAATCTGGAAGTAGGCAGCGACGTACAGGTATGCACAGGTACGTCGCTTTGCCTACAGCGACTGCTCGCCCGCAGTACATTGCAGGCAGGTGGTTGTCAAGCGGTCAGAATGCTAATGATGTGCTGCACCACATCTCTTTTTCTTTTCTTTTTTAGAAAAGAGTATTTATAATATAGCCATATCATTTAAATTACACAGTTATATATTTTTAGAGATGGGTTTAAATTTGTAATGATTTTATACACAGAATATCCTTTTTAATAAGATTACATTTTGAAAGAGAAGACATATTTTAGCCTAAAGTATTAAACTGTTTTAACTCATTATTTTTGGGATATATAATGCATAAATTATACGGATCAGCTGCACAAAATCAAACTATTTTCCATAGGAGACAAACAAATGGAGAGAGCAGGCAGACTCCATATTTATTTAAAAAAATCCCTCCGGTGACAAAAGGAGAAAATGTGTACAAGTTAGCTTCCAAAATTCCCCAAATTCTGAGCTAAGAATGGTTTCTATTTTAAGAATTACAGCTAGGTCACATTTTATCTGAAATAATATTGTAATTTTACTCAAGTATGGTCAAAAGATCAATACAAACAGCATTATATAGCCTGAGTGAAAACCAAAATAATTTCCAAACTGAAGAGAACAATGCAGAAACATAAGTCTATTTTTAATGATGATGCACCATAATGGAATGCAAACAATAATGGCCAATGCAGTATTCACCCAGAAAAAATACATAAACATTTTTATCTTCGGGAAACATTTCTCTTAAAATTAGGTTTTAAAGCCAGAAAGGTTTTTTACCTTAATGCATTCTGTGCATTAAGGTAAAAACCTTTCTGTGCCCCCCCAAACCCCCCTTAGGCCTCGTACACACGACCGAGAAACTCATTGTAAAAGAAACATTGCTTTCCTTGACGAGTTCCTTGTCAGGCTTGTCGAGAATCTTGTCAAGCTTTCTTTGTGTACACACTGTCAAGACAAAATCTTGTCGTTCTCAAACGCGGTGACGTACACCACGTACAACGGCACTATAAAGGGGAAGTTTGATTCCACTGGCAAAACCCTTGGGGCTGCTTTTGCTAATCTCATGTTACTGCATGTTAAGTAAAAGTTTGGTAAGAGACGATTTGCGCTTTTTAGTCTGTTACAGTGTGACGAATGTGCCATCTCCATTACGAACGCTACTTTTACCGAAGGTGCGCTCCTGTCTCATACTTTATTCTGAGCATGCGCGGGTTTCTAAGCATACACACAAATGTGTTTCTCATCGTAAACCAGTCGACGAGAAATACGACGAGGAAATTGAGACTCCCAACGAGAAAAAAGAGAACTTGTTCTCTTTTTTTCTCGTCGAGATCCACGACAGTTTTCTCGAAAAACATACACACGACCGTTTTCCTTGGCAAAAAAGCCCTGCCAACAAGTTTCTTGATGGATTTTGTTGAGAAAAACGGTTGTTTGTACGAGACCTAATTCTTACCTGAACCTGATCTCAATCCAATGAAGTGCGCAAGAGCAGCGACTCTCTCAGCTCTCCCACTCCTCATTGGTTCTCTGCAACTGAGAATGTGCAGATCAGGGTGAAACAGTGTATTATTGGATTGTATAACAATATAGACACTTATTTTTAAAGTGGAACTTTAGTCAGGAAATTATGTCCTGCTAGATCACTTCAGGTTAGCTCTTATTCCAGGTATAGCTATGTAAAACATTAAAAATAAATGCTTAAAATATAGTAATACACTGTTTCACCCTGATCTGCACATGCTCAGTTGCTCTCCATTTTTAGGGCTAGTTTACACCACACATAGTCCTGAAGGTTTTCTTCTGCATCAAAAATGCATGGCTAGTAGGTTAAATAGTTTTCAATGGCATAGTTCACACCAGTGCAGTCAGTTCCAGTGTGTTGCAGCTCCAGAAAAAAAATAGAACGTACGTGCGCCCGGCGGTAGTTTTTTACGTCGTTTGCGTGAGGCTTTTTCGGCGTAATGTTGCTCCTGCTTCTATGAGGCGCATGCAATGTTAAGTATGGACGTCGTTCCCGCTTCGAAATTAGAATTTTTTTACGTTATTTGCGTAAGTCGTTCGCGAATAGGGCTGGACGTAACTTACGTTCACGTCGAAACCAATGCGTCGTTGCGGCGTACTTGGGAGCAATGCACACTGGGATATGTACACGGATGGCGCATACGCCATTCAGAAAACACGTCAATCACGTGAGGTCATCACACATTAGCATAAAACACGCCCCCTTCCACATTTGAATTACGCGGGCTTACGCCGGCCCCATTTACGCTACGCCGCCTTAAGTTAGGAGGCAAGTGCTTTGTGAATACAGCACTTGCTTCTCAAACTTACGGCGGCGCAGCGTAAATACGATACGCTGCGCCACCGTACGAATGGGCGCAGCTACATGAATCTAGTCCACTGCTTTTTGTTCACTCATTTGCAGTGCCAAAACATCCATGCAATGAGTTGGTATAGCTTTATTGATAACACCTCTATATAATGTAACAGATGAAATCATATCAGTCAAATTGTTTCCCTTACACTAAATAAAACAAAAAAATGTCCAACTTTTTTTTTCTATTGTGTTCCTTTGTTTTATCTTGTATAAATGACCTTGCATTTGATTTTGTGCTATGTTATGCTGTCAGTATGCTATGCTTCAGTTATAAGATACACAAATAAAGACTTAGCTTGGGTATTGATGTGTGTCTGCTCTCTACTATTTTACCACTTAGCAAATGCTTAGTTCATTGTAAAACTGTACTCTAGGTGAATAAACCAAAACTTTTCTTAAAAGCAAATACATTTCTGTGACCATAAACCGGTCAGTTCTTTCTAGAGCCAAATTACAGTGTTGCCTTAAACAACCCTGTAACTGCTGTTTACATTACTTATAGTATGTAACTTGTTTCTTCTTTTTGTAATAAAATACTAAGGAAATGCTAACAGATTGTAAAAAGAAATCATTTTGAGTCCAGCACTAGCTAAATCACAAATGAGGGATGAATTTAGAGTCAAGAACGGCTGCAGTGTCTGTCTGATAAATAAAGGGCACCTTGTTCTTCAAAAGTAAACAGAATTCCTTAACACAAATGTGAAAGGATTCTTAAAAATATATCTTGTACTGCTCCGACTGTACAAGGAGTTCCTCCGAGACCTTGTTTATTCCTTATGTTTTTTTTTAAAAAGGCTGTAATACATTTCTATTTTTAACAATGTTATGGCTGAGCTTAGCTATATCAGCATTTATGCTGTTACTGAAAGATGTGAAATATTAATAGTTAAAATAAAGAAATTTGGCAAAAAGTCTCAATTTGTGCTGTGAAAAAAAAAGTTTGGTTATCTATCTATCTTACTATCTAATATGATCTCACCATATTTTACAGTATACACTATATACATTTACTGTATAGTATATAATATTTACCATGTATATATACAGTATATATACAATTAGTCTCTAATATTTTACATGAACATGTATTCTATAAATTGGAATTTGATCAGCTTTCAATTTTTAGTAAGTTACTAGGATTTTCTTTATATATATATATATATATATATATATATATATATATATATATATATATATATATATATATATATATATATATATATATATATATATATATATATATATATATATATATATATATATAATCTTTATTTCAGTTTTTAGACTTGTTGCATACAATACAATACAATGTAAATCTTAAAATAAATCAGATTATTCACACTAAAGAGTGTACAAATTATGTAGCAAAAACACTTTAAAACAAGCCCTCATCCACCTCTGTAGATATAGACACTGTGAAGAAATTCATCTTCAAAATTTAGAACAAAGGCGCTAAAATGTTTTTTTTCCTATTACTTACAGTTTTACTAGTCCTGAAAAGAAATATTGCGCATACCATATAGAAAGAAAAGTGAAAATTAGAAGCTGCGACTCAAAAATGTTATACAACATATACAATACATAAAGGAAAAAGGGGTCGCGTTTTACTAGTATCTTGGTACCCTGAAAGCCCTCTAATGCAAACAAGCAGAAAATGTTTTTGAGTGATTAGAAACTCACGAGGTCTAGCTTTAAAAGTTCTGTTGTGATCTCTGCAGGTACAGTATTTTAATAAAAATTAAAGCGGTATTAAACCCAAAACCGAAAATTAAATATATTGAAGCTCACAAATCCTTAGATGTGGTGGCTGCATTAGTCTTTTTTTAGGCCTTTTCCTTCTGTTTTCACCTGATAATCTGGCCAGAAACACAGTTCCTGTAATCGGCTCCATGCACAAAAGCGTAAAAATAACTCTCCTGGCTAGAAGCAAATAGTGTTATCCTATGCGTCCGTGCACACTATTTTAGTCTAACAATCTTAAAGCTTCAGCTTTTTTCTGTGTTTTTGGAAGTGATTTGCCAGCAGAAATAAGCATTGAACGCTCCTGACTGCTGCTAAAATGCTGGTAAAAGCTGGCACAAAAATGCTATTATGTGTTTTTCATCCAGTGTTCTTCTGTAATTTATTTATTTGTTGCTTATAGTATGCATGGAGCCTTAGTGTGCCCCCACACTGGATGAAGGATTAAAAGGGCACAACAAAGAGCAGCATTATTAATCCTGGAGATAGCATTAGCTGGGTTAGCAGATTTAGATACAATAACAAATTGTAACCCTCTTCAAGCTCACACCAGGACCATTTTTAAGGCAGGGCAAAAGGGGGCCCTGTCATTGTTGTGGGGCTCAAATCAGCTGCCTCATAATTACCAACTATACCAGTTTAAATGCCATTGTCCCTTGAAGTTTTAGTTCTTTGTTGTGTCCTGATATCTCAGTGTGAAGTGCTGCTAGTAATGCTGCCCAGCTCTGCCCTATTGTTGTGTACAGATGACTCATCTGTAGACCCTGTGTTTACATGTAAATAACCGTCATCCATATGTAAATATGTATATGAAAGCGGCGGCATTCATATGTAAATAAAGGTGGCATTCATATCTATATCATGTCCCTCTGCAGTAAAGAGATGATGTGCTGTAACTTCTAGCAACCAGTGAGCAGTATTACTGTACAGTAATCTCTAGCAACCAATCAACAAGAAGAAATCATGTGATGTAACCTCTAGCAACTAATCAGTGAGCCATAATGTGTGCTGTAACCTCTAGCAACCAGTCAGTAAGTGGTAATGATATGCTGTAACCTTCGGCAACCAATCGCAATCACTGCCTGATCTGGTACAGTAAACAGATTTTAAGTCTAGCTGATATTTATTGTATGTTTAGAGCAGGTGGAGGGGCAAAATTGCATTGGGGGCCCCAAGACATTTTTTGCCCAGGGTCCAATCAACATTAAAGACGGCCCTGACTGTAGCTATACAAGCAGTTACAGCAACAGTTTCTTTCTTTTGGGATAAAGGTTTTGCATAAATAAATGAGATGAGCACCCATGCCAGTAGGAAATGGTTTGTCTCAATACTCTTAACTGATACATTTGCAACAAAGCTTGTTTTGTTGAAAAATAACAGACCTACTGGCTAGATTACCATGTGAAAATAAAGGAAATAAAAATGAAAACTAATACAACCATCATATCTATGAATTGGTAAGGTTCAATAGAACAAATGTTTTCTTTTGGGTTTAATAGCACTTTAAAAGTACAGTGGAACCTTGGATTACAGGCATAATCCAGTCCAGGAGAATGCATGTAATCCAGAGACTCGGAAATACTCAGAGATCGTTCGGCTGCCCTCGGAAAACCCCAGAAAGGCCTGGAAACACTCGAGAACTAAGTATTTCTGAGTATTTCCAAGTATTTCCGAGCTCCGAACAGCTCCGATTGGCTCCGGCGCCCCTGCACCCCTGGCCAAATGCGGTACTGCACATTGCAGAGGCTTGAATCCTGCTCGTTTTGCGAAACTGAGTCAGGATTTAAAGAAAATATTGCTCGTATTGCGAAATGCTCTTTAACCACGTTACTCGCAATCCGAGGTTTCACTGTACAAGCAATTAGAGAGGTCAAGGATAGCTTATTTTAATGATTTTACTACTTGTTAGGTAGTACATGTGTAAATACTTTAATGTTTATAGTCTGAGCAGGTGCCCTTTAAATGATTGACTTAAGCCCTGTACATATGCCTTGTATGCTACCGCGCATGCGTCGAAGGCTTATCGAGCATGCAAAGGTTTACCTTTGGACAGGTAAGCATACAGATGACCCGTTTTCTCGGCAAGAAACACTCTGCCGGGAATCCCGACGAGAAAATAAAGACCCAGGTTCTCTATTTTCCCGTCGGGATTCCCGGCTGTTTTCCTGACTGGAAAACTGCGAGGAAGCATACACATGGCTGGGATTCCCGGCCAAATGCTCTCCTGGCAGTTTTCCTGCCTGGGAAACCGGTTGTGTGTACGAGGCTTTAGTTTTCTAAAGTACTGTGTATTATAACCAACTTTTTTTAAATAATACATGTTTTCCTCTTTTTTCATTCTTTGTGGCATTCCAGTGCTGCTGATTTTTTATAGCCTTTTTAAAATCACTATCTGTCTACAAGAATGCAAAGGCAGATTTGCCAATGGTGACCACAGGGGCCCATTTGTCCATAATGTATGTTGAAATTTTTTTTTTTTAGTCTGCTATTGAAATCCACTGTAACAAGGTGACAACTCAATAGCACAAGTGAGAGACAGGAATGGGGCGTTGTCACCATATAACATTAGGTGCGTAAACAAGGACCATCAAGGATCATCAGGTAATATTTTAATTAAAACTGCAGATTTTTAAATGCGGATAATGGGCCAGATTCACATAGGTTAGTGGATCTTTAGATCCGCGTAACCTATCTGATTTAAGATCAGCCGCCGCAAGTTTTTGAGGCAAGAGGTTAATTCACAAAGCACTTACCTCAACTTGCGGCGGCGTATCGTAAATCCCCCGGCGGAATTCAAATTCCGCGGCTAGGGGCGTGTAGTATTTAAATCAGGCGCGTTACCGCGCCGATCGAACAGCGCATGCGCGTCCTCAAATTTACCCAGCGTGCATTGCAGTAAATGACGTTGCAAGGACGTCATTGGTTTCGATGTGAACGTAAATGGCGTCCAGCCCCATTCACGGACGAGTTACGCAAACGGCGTAAATTTTTTTAAATCGCAACGCGGGAACGACTGCCATACTTAACATTGGCTGCGCCTCATAGACCCAGGGGTAACTATCCGCCGAAAAAAGCTGAACGCAAACGACGTAAAAAAAAAAGCGCCGGGCGGTCATTCGTTTCTGAATCGGCATATCTCCTCATTTGCATATTCGTTGCGTAAATAAACCGAAACGCCACCTAGCGGCCGGCCTGGAATTGCAGCCTAAGATCCGACGGTGTAAGTCACTTACACCTGTCGGATCTTAGGCATATCTATGCGTAACCTGATTCTCTGAATCAGTCGCATAGATACGACCAACGGAATTCAGAGATACGACGGTGTATCAGGAGATACACCGTCTTATCTCTTAGTGAATCTGGCCCAATAACTTTTAAAGTACATTGATAGCTATTCTTAGTATTTTTAAATCTGCAGTTTTCAATAAAATAGGAAAATATATGTTAACATTAACATGGTAATGCGTATATTAGTTTTTAGCGATTGGATTTTCTTTTATTCAAATGAAGAACTGCGAAATGAGCAAATACGTTGTAGCTGCAAAAGCTGAAAATTTGCAAATTAGCTTATATTTTTAACTAGAAGTAAAGAATGATGCTTTGATGATTATCCTTGATGTGTTTATGATCTTCCCCTTGTCCTTAATGATCATTGGAAGTTAGTGAGAGCTATACTGTTTTATGTTATGTTAAGAGAGTGGACAAGCCAAGGCCACACATGAGTCCTTGTTTTTAGAATTATTTCACGTACACAACACACTGCCAATAGAGCCATATGAGCACCATGCACTTTATTCCACATGATTCCTCTGCTTATTGCTATACCAGACTAATGCACATACTTCCTCCCTTTTATTTTCCTTCTTGGTACTCCTTATATCTTTTTTTCTTCCTCTTGTCAACTTTGTTCCTTTTTTTTGTTTCCTAACCTGGCTAGACAACAAGGGAATACGCAGAGTATGACTCATGAGCAGACAAGTGGTATTGCAGCATTGTACGTTATCTCTGATGTTAATTCACACTGCACAGTTTACTTTTAGCACAGGTTCCAAATATATAGGTTTATATTTGGTTACTCTTGTGTGTGCTGTTAAATGAAAACACATTCCGATTTTTTTTAACAAATTGCATTTCTCTGAATTTCTTTATATGCCCTTTTGGTGAAATAAACCTGAAAGCTATTTGTATTTGTAGTCATTTATACTTACATTGGTATATTCTATGTTTTTTTATGCATATAACTTAATAAACCACATTCTTTTCTGACAGTTTTAGCAAAATATGCTTGTATTTAATTTTTTAATTTGTTATCAACACTGTGATAGATTATATGCAATACAATGGCAAAAGGCAGATTGCAGTACATCTAGTGTACATGTTTTAGCTTATATACAAAGACCACAGTGCACTTTTTAGCTCTGAGTGGGTGGCCTTTTACTTTAAAATGTATATGAACCCTTACAATAAACTTCTCTTAGGCCCCATACACACGAGAGAATTTATCCGCGGATACGGTCCAGCGGACCGTTTCCACGGATAAATCCTCTCAAAGATTTCCGCAGATTTCTATGCGATGGAGTGTACTCACCATCGCATTGAAATCCGCGCGGAAATCCTCTGGCGATGACGTGTCGCGCTGTCGCCGCGATTATGACGCGGCAACGGGCGCGACGCTGTCATATAAGGAATTTCACGCATGCGTCAAATCATTACGACGCGTGCGGGGAATCCCTTTGGACGGATGGATCCGGTGAGTCTGTACAGACGAGCGGATCCATCCGTTGGGATGGACTTCAGCAGATGGATTTGTTGAGCATGTCAGCAAATATTCATCTGCTGGAAATCCATCCCAGGGGAGATTTATCCGCGGATAAAGATCCGCTGGCGTGTACACACCATAGGATCTATCCGCTGAAACCCATTTGCTGGGATTTATCTGCGGATGGATTCTATGGTGTGTACGGGGCCTTATTTTCTCCCTTTTGATCTATTAAATATACTATTACAACCATTTCCTTATATCTACTTAATAAGTGTAAAAAAATACCTGTTGATCTACCCAGAAATCTTCATAGCCTTGACTTCTTGTGCTGTCTACCTCTGCTGACTGTTATCAGTTACCATTTTAACCCAATCTATCTCTGTGGTAGTCCTCTCATGTCATTGAGATAAATAGATGCGGAGGTGTTCTGTGGTTATAACATACTTATTGTCCTAGGTTGACAATATTGATTTTCCAAAGTTAGAATAGAATGAGTGAAAGCTGTCACCCCAGGCTAGGATGTATGTTTCTGGCAAGATCACTAAGTTAAATAAAAAGCCTGAATTAAGAAAATTAATGCAACCAAGTCTGAGAAATTATATACTACAACATATTACTTATTTTACTCTTGGTTTTAGATACACATTCAATAAAAAACTGTGTTTCATAAGTGTTGTTTGTTTTATATAGTTATATAGTTGGTGAGGTTGAAAAAAAGACACCAGTCCATCCAGTTCAACCTATGATGTGTGTGTGTATGTGTTTATGTCAATAGTACATTGTATACCCCTGTATGTTGTGGTGGCTAAGGTGCCCATCTAATAGTTTTTTGAAAATATTGATGCTCCCTGCTAATACCATTGGTTGTGGAAGAGAATTCCACATCCTTACCACTCTGGCAGTAAAGAACACTCTACACAGTTTAAGGTTAAACCCCTTCTCTTTCAGTTTTAGTGAATGGCAACATGTCTTTTTAAATTCCCTTTCACTGAACAGTTTTTTCCTTATGCTAGGGTCGCCGGTATGGTATTTGTACATTGATATCATATCCTCTCTCAAGCGTCTCCTCTCCAGAGAGAATAAGTTCAATGCTTGTAGTCTTTCCCCATAGATGAGGTCCTCTATTCCCTTAATTAGCTTTGTTGCCCTTCTCTGGACTCTCTCCAGTTCCAGCACATCCTTCCTGAGGACAGGTGCTTAGAACTGGACGGCATACTCAAGATGGACCAGAGTCTTGTAGAGTGGAGTAAATCCCCTTTTTAATGCATGCCTATGTTCTGTTGGCTTTGCTTGCAGCAGCTTGGCATTGCATGTAATTGAGCCTATCATCTACTAGGACCCCCAGGTCCTTTTCCATCCTAGATTTCCCCAGTGGTTCTACCCCTAGCGAGTAACTTGCATTTGTATTTTTGGCAACAAAATGTTTTACCTTATATTTTTCAACATTAAACCTCATTTGCAATGTAGTTGTTTAGGTCTTCTGCCTGCTTAGCATTGTATTGTCTGCAAATACTGTGACTAGGTTGTTTACCCCATCCTCTAGATCACATGTATCAAACTGGTGGCCTTTCAGCTTTGCAAGGCTGACAGTTACAAGCATGACTCCCACAGGCAGAGGCATTATGGGACTTTTAGTTCTGCAACAGCTGGCGGGCCGCCAGTTTGACATCCCTGCTCTAGATCGTTTATTAATAATCTAAATAGGATTTGTCCCAGGACAGATCCCTGGGGGGACCCACTTTACACACCAGACAATTGCAAGTTCTCACCATTTGTCACCACCCTTTGGACTCGCCCCTGTAGACAGTTGTCAATCCAGGTACTCACCCTATGGTCCATGTCTACCTACCTACATACCTTAGTTTGTACAGTAAACGTTTGTGGGGAATTGTATTGAAAGCCTTTGCAAAATCCAGATACATCACATCCACAGGCCTTCCTTTATCTAGATGGCAGCTCACTTCTTCATAGAACGTTAATAGATTAGTCTGGTAAGAATGAGTCTTCATGAATCCATGCTGCATACTACTAATGATACTGTTTTCATTACGAAAATCTTGTATATAGTCCCTTATAATTCCCTCCAATAGCTTGCAGACTATTGATCTAAATGGGATGTAGTTTGCAGGGATATATCTCAGCCCTTTTTTAAATATTGGTGCCATGTTGGCTTTTCCTCAATCAGCTGGTACCATGCCAGTCAGTAAACTCCAAAAAACTGTCCAAAAAAATTAAGAACAATGGTCTGGCTATCACCTGACTGAATTCCTTAAGTATTCGAAAACGTATTTCTGTTAAGTTTTTTGAGTCTATTTCTGATTCAGTCTTTTGTTATCCATGAGGGTGCTTTCTGTGATGTGATATTAAAATAACATTAGTGTCTTGGTTACTGTATCCCTTCATTTCCTTTGTGAAGACTGAGGAGAAGAATTTATTCAAATCCTTTACCTCTGTCCTTTGTAGCCAAATTCCCCTCATCATCCTTTATGAGGCCAATATGTTCTGGCCTCACTTTCTTACTGTTCATATACTTAAATAATAATTATTTTTTTAACTCTCCTCCACCATGTGCCTTTCGTGTTCTATCTTAGCCGCCCTGATTGCATTCTTTGTGAAGTTGGAATGCTGACAATGACCCCTCAGCCTTGCATTTTTTGAAGTCCTTTTCCTTTTATGCATTTTTACATTGGAGTTTAGCCACACAGGATTTTTTTCCTTTTTTTGTAATTTCCCATGGGAATACACTGGCCAATACCTTTCTTTAGTTTTGCAGGGGGCACATTTTCAACTGGGGCTCTTTCTCAAAGTGGGGGTATTTCTATAAGTGGGGGCACTTCTGACTCTGCACTCATCATCTGTATGTCTCATCGAAAACATTCTTCTGTCCCTGTCACAGGTATGTCTTGCTAAAACAACTCTTGCATATGTCTGTTTAACCACTTGAGACCCGCGCTGTGGATGAAAGACGTCCACAGCACTGCTCTCAACTGGACATCCCTTTTATTTGCATTCCCCGCGTGCGCCGCTGGGGGCGCGCAGCGGGGAAAAACTGTGCCCGGCGCATCGCTGGGATGCCGATGCATGTGCCTGGCAGCGCGATGTCCGCCAGGTACCCGCAATTGGCAGTGACAGAGCAAGGACGTGGAGCTCTGTGTGTAAACACAGAGCTCCATGTCCTGTCAGGGAGAGAGGAAACCGATGCTGTGTCCCTTGTACATAGGGACACAGATCGGTCACCTCCCCCAGTCAGCCCCTCCCCCCACAGTAAGAATCACTCCCAGGGAATACATTTATCCCCTTCCTCGCCCCCTAGTGTTAACCCCTTCCCTGCCAGTCACATTTATACAGTAATCAGTGCATTACTATAGCACTGTTCACTGCATAAATGTGAATAGTTACAAAATAGTGTCAAAAGTGTCCGAAATGTCTGCCGCAATATCGCAGGCCTGACAAAAATTGCAGATCGCCGTCATTACTAGTAAAAAATAAAAAATAAATCATAAATCTATCCCCTATTTTGTAGGCGCTAGAACTTTTGGGCAAACCAATCAATAAACGCTTATTGCAATTTTTTTTTACCAAAAATATGTAGAATAATAATATGTATCGGCCTTAACTGAGGAAAAAAAAAATATTTTTTTAAAAATGGGATATTATTATAACAAAAAGTAAAAAATATTGGCCCGGATTCACAAAGCACTTACGCCGACGTATCTCCAGATACGCTGCGTAAGTGTAAGTATGCGCCATCGTATCTATGCGCCGTGCCCATAAACTGAGATACGCCTGAAAATAGGCTTCATCCGACCGACGTAACTTTCCTACGCCGTCGTATCGTGGGCGCATATTTACGCTGGGCGCATTTGCCGCTCCCATTGATTTTCTATGCACATATGCAAATGAGGGAGATATGCCGATTCACGAACGTAGTTGCGCCCGGCGCATAATATACGCGGTTTGCGTAAGTCGTACGTCTGGCGTAAAGTTATTCCCCATATATGAGGCGCAAATCATGCAAAGGTATGGACCAGGGAACACAAGCCGTCGTATCTTTTGTCGTTTTAAGTTGTACGTGAATATGACTAGGCGTAGGTTACGTTCACGTCGTAGGCAGTGATTCGACGTATCTTAGGCAGTTGTTTTGATGTGATTCTGAGCATGCGCACTGGGATGCGGCCACGGGACGGCGCATGCACCGTTCATTTTAAGTACTTCTATGACGCTTGGCCTATCATTTGCATGGGGTCACGCCTCATTAGCATTGCTCACGCCCACTTCCACCTACGCTGGCTTACGCAGAGGAAACCCAGCGTATCTTTAACAGCGAGTGGGAGCAAGTGCTTTGTGAATCCAGTGCTTGCCTCTGTGCGCTGCGCTGGCATAGCGTAAAAGAGATATGCTATGGCGGCATAAATATGTGCCGATGTATGTGAATCCGGGCCAATATTGTGTTTTTTTCAAAATTTTCGGTCTTTTTTGTTTATAGCGCAAAAAATAAAAACCACAGAGGTGATCAAATACCACCAAAAGAAATCTCTATTTGTGGAGAAAAAAATATATAAAAATATAATTTGGGTGCAGTGTCAATTGTCATTCAAAATGCAACAGCCCTGAAAGCTGAAAATTAGTCTGGGCAGGAAGGGGGTTTAAGTGGCCAGTAATGAAGTAGTTAATAATGCTGGTATATTTTGCTAAAAACAACTCAACCCAAAAACTGAAACACTGCTATCTGCTTTTGATTATGTTTGTTTAATAATGCTGGTATGTTATTTTTGCCAAACCCTCTGTATACCTGTCCACACTACAATGCTTTATTATCTCCCTTGTCTTACCCAAAATGATGACCTGTTTCTTTAGTGCCCTCTTGCTAGTCTGTTTCTGAAGTGATTTGATAATTACAATGCACCCACTCCCATCCCAATCAATAAGCATCATTTGGGGGAGGCATTTTCAGGGGGCACATTTGCAGCTGGTTTGCTCTTGAGTGATTTGATTCTAGCAGAAATGTGATGTGAATCCTTTTGTAGTGAATTGATTTCAGACCAATAACATTTACTTAACCCATTAACCACTTTCAGACTGCCTACCGCAACTATACTGCTGCAGGGCAGCCCGTCTGCAGGAAATCACGTACCTGTACGTAATTTTGTGTATCAGGTCTAGGGCACACTTGTGCCACCAGCGACCCACTCCCACTGTGATTGGACACAGCGATCATTCATAGAGAGGCAGAACGGCGGTCTGCCTTTGCAAACAAAGCTGATCGCCATTCTGTGAAAGGTAAGGGGGAGATCTTGTGTTTCTGCTAAGCAGAAACATGGATCTCTTTTTTTCCTCATTCCTCATTCTTTCCTCGTGACCTCTTTCCTTTCCTGTCTGCTGCAATGTTGCAGTCCCGCTAAAAATTGCTGATCACTGCCATTACTAGTAAAAAAAAAATACAAATTCCATGAAAATATCCCATAGTTTGTAAATGCTATAACTTTTTGCGCAAACCAATCAATATACACCTATTGGGATTTTTTTTACCACAAATATTTAGCAGAATACATATTGACCTAAATTGATGAAGAAATTCGATTTTTTTTTCATTGGATGAGTTTTATAGTAGAAAGTAAAAAAATAGTGGGTTTTAGAGCAATGGTCCTCTCTCCCATTATCGTGGTTAGGCAAAATGAATGTAATAAAAGTGGCAATCCTACCCAAAATTAGTCCTATAAATCCATATCCCTACCTACTACTTAAGACTTGTGCAGAAAAACAGGCAGCGATAGAATCAGCAGAATGTGACCCCTATTGGTCTCTAACCTACTATGTCCCAAAGACCACCCTAGTTTATGCAACCCTGTTAACAAACATTTTATTTCCCTTTGGGATAGACTCAAACTTAATTATCATCTCCAATCCCCCCACAACCCTCTCCTCTCCTTCCTCAAAAACCCTGCTTTCTAACCTGCCTTGGATTCCCCACACATGGGCAACCTTGCACTTATCTGTCCTGGTCACGGGACAGAAACAGAACTTCTCAAAATATGGGATGACGCTCTCGAGGCAGCAGACGAAGGAGAATCTTGTCATCTGGTACTGCTGGACCTAAGCACAGCTTTCGACATGGTAGACCACAAATTATTACTGACTCGGCTAGTTGAAGTAGCCAGAGTCACGGAATGTGATTTATCTTGGTTCTCGTCCTTCTTGGAAAACCGATCACAAATAGTGAAACTTGGTCCTTTCACTTCCGAAAAACGCACAGTGTCATGCGGAGTCCCTCAGGGATCCCCTTTGTCGCCTGTTCTGTTCAAAATCTATCTCCACCCTCTCTTTGAAATCATCAGTAACCAGAAGTTACTTTACCACTCTTATGCAGATGACACACAACTGTACTTTCGCATCAGCAACAAAAAGGATCATTATCTCGGACTAGAGAAATGCCTTACTTTAATAGAAAACTGGCTCAAAAACAGAACTTCTCCTGTTTCACGCCAATCGAAAGAATCATCCCGCAACAACATGGACACCCCCGCCCATTCTGGGTAAAACCATCACCCCTAGCACCAAAGTCAAAAGTCTTGGAGTCATATTCGACACCGACATGACAATGAATGCACAAATAGGGTCAGTAGTCAGCGGATCGCACCACCTGTTGCGCCTACTAGGCAGACTCACTCCCTTCATCCCTAAAGAAGACATAGCAGTCGTGGTGGGAACAATTATCAACTCCAGACTTGACTATGCAAATGCCCTCTATCTCGGACTCCATAAATACCAAATCTCTTGTCTTCGTTCAAAATACGGCCGCTCGATTGGCGACGGGGAAAAAAACATGGGAATCGATCTCACTCTCTCATTGGTTGCCAGTAAAAGACAGAATTACTTTCAAGGCACTCTGTCTAACGCATAAGTGCGTTCAAGGAAATGCCCCCCAATATCTATGCGAAAAACTAAAAGCTCACAACCCCAATCGCGTTCTGCGTTCTACCAACCAAAATCTACTCCAGATACCCAAAGCCAGATACAAGTTCAAAGGAGAACGAAGATTTGCAGTCCAAGGACCCAGACTATGGAACGCTCTACCAACCAACATCCGATTGGAGGTGAACCACTTGGCCTTCAGAGGAAAAATCAAAACCTATCTCTTCTGAGGGCAAAAGTTTCACTAAGCGCCCAGAGGCGATTCAGTTTGCATGTGTTGCGCTATATAAGTTACTCACTCA
The DNA here is from genome assembly GCF_905171775.1 of Rana temporaria. Lineage (NCBI taxonomy): Eukaryota > Metazoa > Chordata > Amphibia > Anura > Ranidae > Rana > Rana temporaria. The sequence continues at coordinate 107,699,668 of NC_053493.1, forward strand.
CTCACTCATATAAACTTGTCACAACTTCAAATTTCCTCCCTTTCCCAACTCTCTGCAAGACCTTCGGAATAACTCAATCAGAACTTTTCCGATACCTCCAAATTAAAAACAAGTAAATACTGACAAACAGACAGAGAGAATAAACTGAAAGGGGTTTTAACCATTCTCTACTCCATTGGCTGTACACACTGACTGAAAGAGGAGCATCACAGACACAATAGCTGTAACAACATGTTTAATTTGCTTTAATATAAATGCCCATTTCATGATAGGTACCTAAGCTAGTCTTTTGGCAGGAAGTCATGCTTAACAGAGAATCTGTACTTTACTGTCACAATGCCATACATTTTTCAAATCTAGGCAAATATAGCTTACAGTAATTAAATATAACATAATTAAAGTCCTGACCTTACACTCCTTAAAATTGGCTGTAATAGCAAAGGCTTTTGGCAATTACTCTTAACAACATGTTTAAAAAAAAAAGTTTAATTGAAAAGCAAATATTTAAATTCCAGTTTTAAAACAAAACAACAAAATTAATAATGTGTGCTAGTGGTGAGCAAAACCCTTATAGAGCCACAATTTCAAATACCCACTACACAATAGTACACAATATTTCAAAATGTAGCATAACATAAATATATACACGCTGTGCAGATTTATTACAGCTTAAAATAGACTTATTTTCAAGTTAAGGAATTAAGTGAAGTGTAATTCAAAATGACAGAATGTTTGGTCCAGCTGCATGATAATCCTTTAATTTACATATTTTCCAAACTTTTCCAGTAGTTTAAATTCATTGGTTACACAATACAGCTTACTAGAAAAGCATGAAACCAGTTCATATATTTTGAACCAATGATATACATAAAGGGCCAAATTCTCAAAAGAGATACGCAGGCGGAACTGCTGTTCAGCCTGCGTATCTCTGTGCCTAACTTTGGAAACGATCCTCAAAAGGCTTTTTCCAAAGTTAGGCAGAAGATCTGACATCTGTAAGACACTTACACTGTCAGATCTTAGGATGCAGTACCGCATCCGCCGCTGGGGGCATTTCTCATTGAAATGCCGCTTTGCGTATGCAAATGAGGACTTAAGCAGATCCACAAAGCTTTTAAGCATTGTGATTTCTGAGTAAGTTCCGATTTGCTTGCGCAAAACTAGGTCTGCTTTTACAATGTGGAAAGTTAGTAACACCATGTAAAAGCACATTCAAGCGACGGCATTTGGTATGCATTCCTGAGGGAGAACTCCACGTCAATTTGTAAAATCAAAACCTACAATCCATACCAGACCCGTATCCAAAGCACGCTATCCGGCCGGCCAGGAATGGGAGTGGGGACGAGCGAGCGCCCCCCCCCCTCCTGAGCCGTACCAGGCCGCATGCCCTCAACATGGGGGGGTTGGGTGCTCTGGGGCAGGGGGGCGCACTGCGGGCCCCCCCACCCCAGAGTACCCTGTCCCCATGTTGATGAGGACAGGACCTCTTCCCGACAACCCTGGCCGTTGGTTGTCGGGGTCTGCGGGCAGGGGCTTATCGGAATCTGGGAGTCCCCTCAAATAAGGGGGCCCCCAGATACCGGCCCCCCACCCTAAGTGAATGGATATGGGGTACATCGTACCCCTACCCATTCACCTGGAGGCAAAGTGATAGTTATTAAACACACAACACAAGGGTTTTTAAAATCATTTATTATATGTCTGCTCCGGAGGCCCCCCCTGTCTTCTTTAGCTCTAATACCAGGGGGGCTTCTTCTTCCGCTCTCTGGGGGTCTTCTCCGCTCTCCGGGGGGGGCTTCTTCTTCCACTCTCCGGGGGGGTCTTCTCCGCTCTCCGGGGGTCTTCTTCTATCTTCGCCGCTCTCCGCTGTTGACTCGGCGCACCCCGGTTCTTCTCCATTTATAAAGGCCTCACCGTCCCATCATGCTCCGGCAGGTACCCACGTGGTGGGTGCCTACCCACGTGGGTACCTACCGGAGCATGATGGGACGGTGAGGCCTATATAAATGGGATGCAAGGCGCGCTTTCATCATTGCAGTGAGAAGAGGCGTCGAGTCAACATCGGAAGAAGGGAGAAGAAGAGAAGAGAAGAAGATGACGTCACAGAAGACCGCGCTGGCTGCCTGCTAGTAATTGAGCTAACACACGAAGATAGCAGGCAGCCAGCGCTGAAGGAGAAGGCACCTGACAGCTGGAGAAGAACCGGGGTGCGCCGAGTCAACAGCGGAGAGCGGCGAAGATAGAAGAAGACCCCCGGAGAGCGGAGAAGACCCCCCCCGGAGAGTGGAGGAAAGAAGCCCCCCCGGAGAGCGGAGAAGACCCCCGGAGAGCAGAAGAAGAAGCCCCCCCTGGTATTAGAGCTAAAGAAGACAGGGGGGGCCTCCGGAGCAGACTAATAAATGGTTTTAAAAACCCTTGTGTTGTGTGTTTAATAACTATCACTTTGCCTCCAGGTGAATGGGTAGGGGTACGATGTACCCCATATCCATTCACTTAGGGTGGGGGGCCGGTATCTGGGGGCCCCCTTATTTGAGGGGACTCCCAGATTCCGATAAGCCCCCGCCCGCAGACCCCGACAACCAACGGCCAGGGTTGTCGGGAAGAGGTCCTGTCCTCATCAACATGGGGACAGGGTGCTCTGGGGTGGGGGGGCCCGCAGTGCGCCCCCCTGCCCCAGAGCACCCAACCCCCCCATGTTGAGGGCATGCGGCCTGGTACGGCTCAGGAGGGGGGGGCGCTCGCTCGTCCCCACTCCCATTCCTGGCCGGCCGGGTAGCGTGCTTTGGATACGGGTCTGGTATGGATTGTAGGGGGACCCCCTACGTCGAATTTTCGGCGTAGGGGGGTCTCCTTACAACCCATACCAGACCTAAGGGCCTGGTATGCTCCTGGGGGGGGAACCCATGCCGGTTTTTCATTTGAAAATTGGCATGGAGTTCTCCCTCTCAGGAATGCATGCCGAGCGACGCTGTCAATTTTTATTTTTTTTCCCGGCGCGTATTTTTTTTTTCACCCGTCGCAACTTTATTGTCCCGTCGCAATCCACAAAGCCCGGCGTAAATTACGTTCGCGCGCTGCATGTTGGGAAAATTACGTCTCACGCATGCGCAGTACGGCCGGCGCGGGAGCGCGCCTCATTTAAATTGTAACCCCCCCCCAGGAGAGGAGGACCGCCTTGCGACGGAGGCACTTAAGTTACACGGCGTGTAATTTCTAGGTAAGTGCTTTGAAGATCGGGCACTTAGGTAGAAATTTAACGCCTGTGTAACTTAACTGCTGAAAGTTAAGTTAGGCTACGTTTTTGGGAATTTGGCCCTATATTACCAAAAGTATTGGGACGCCTGCCTTTAATGGTATCCCAGTTTTAGTCTGTAGGGTTCAATATTGAGTTGGAAAAAATGTGATAAGATGGAGCACGATTATTAGGGTATGCACAATAATGGTCAGTAAGATGATAGTATATGGTCCATAAGTAAATGAATAATACTAGAGTTTAGTCCAATGTCCGATAAAAGTCCAATGAATAGTCCAAATACATATAAGCACTAGCGGCAGCAACCCTGAAGCAGAAGCAATCACTGAAATATATGTAAAGACTGACATCAGACCTGCTTTACCATTATCATGCCTTGTACCTCTCCTGTTTTGTGAGTAGCCATTTGGCTGTATGTGATACATATTCCCAATACAATTTTCAATTGTACTGCACTTAGATTGGCGCACTTTTCTTTCAATATTGAGTTGGCCCACCCTTGCAGCTATAACAGCTTCAACTCTTCTTGGAAGGCTGTCCACAAGGTTTAGGAGTGTGTCTATGGGAATGTTTGACCATTCTTCCAGAAGAGCATTTGTGAGGTCAGGTACTGATGTGGACAAGAAGGCCTGGCTCAAATTCCTCTCAAGGGTGTTCTATTGCAGTGGTCATCAACCCTGCCCTACAGGGCCCACTAACAGGCCAGGTTTTATGTATTACCATGGGAGATGCACTCTAGAATACTGCAATCACTGAGCAGCAAATGATATCACCTGTGATATATTTCAGTTATCTTGCAAACCTGGCCTGTTAGTGGGCCCTGTAGGACAAGGTTGATGACCACTGTTCTTTTGGGTTGAGGTCAGAACTCTGTGCAGGCCAGTCAAGTTCATCCATCCCAAACTCACTCATCCATATATTGGCCGGCAATAGAAAATTCAGGAAAAAAATGCATGGTGTCTCTCCAAAGATCCATACCAGACCCTTATCCGAGCATTCAGCCAAAATTCCCTCATTATAGGGGAAGGTGGGTGCTCTGCCCCCCACCCCAAAGCATGTTGATGGGAACAAGGGCATCTTCCGGACAACCTTGGGCAGTGGTTGTGGGGTCTGCAGGCAGGGGGCTTATCGGAATCTGGAAGGCCTCTTTAACAAGGGGGCCCTCAGATCCCGGCCCCCCTATGTGAATAAGTATGGGGTACAAAGTACCCCTACCCATTCACCAAAATGTGTAAAAAGTCAATAAAGACAGTAAACAAGTTTTTGACAATTCCTTTATTAAAAAATAAAAATCAATGCCCCTCCAATGTAGGTCCATCTCACGCCGCCTGCCATACTGCCAAAACCCCAAAGCGTGGGAAGCGTTTGACCAGCCCAGAGTTTTTTTTTCAGGTTTGTTGGTGCAGCGGGCGACGTGACATGGTTCTACATTGGGGAACATTGTTTTTTATTTTTTAACCACTTCCCGACGTCCGTACGACTATACACGGCCGCAGGGTGGTTCTACTTCTCTTGGGCGCCGTCTTTTTATGGCCGCCCCTTTGCTCGTTCCCCACGCACGCTCACGAGCGCGCAGCGGGGAACTGCTGTGCTGGCCGTGTCCCTTGGACACAGCCAATCACAGATCGCCGTAAACGGCCAATCGGAGTGGCCGTTTGCTAGGCGATCTGTGCGGCCAATGAGAGATGATCTCATATGTTTACATATGAGATCATCTCTGATTGCCAGCTCACACACTGACAGCGTGCTGTCAGGGAGAGAGGAGACCGATCTGTGTCTCTTGTACATAGGGACACAGATCGGTCACCTCCCCCAGTCACCCCCCTTCCCCCACAGTTAGAGCACTAATTAGGGTACACATTTAACCCCTTCCTCACCCCCTAGTGTTAACCCATTCCCTGCCAGTCACATTTATACAGTAATTAGTGCATATTTATAGCACTGATTGAAGTATAAATGTGAATGGTGCCAAAAATGTGTCAAAAGTGTCCGATGTGTCCGCCATAATGTCGCAGTCGCAATAAAAATCGCAGATCGCCGCATTACTAGTAAAACTACTAATTACTAGTAAACTAATTACTAGTAAAAAAAAAAAAAAAAAATAATAATTCTGTCCCTTATTTTGTAGGCGCCAGTCGCTTACTGCGATTTTTTTTTTTTTTTTACTAAAAATATGTAGAATACGTATCGGCCTAGACTGAGGATAAAAAATGTTTTTTAACAGCAACAAGTAAAATTTATTTTTTTTCAAAATTGTCACTCTTTTTTTGTTTATAGCGCAAAAAATAAAAACGCAGAGGTGATCAAATACCACCAAAAGTAAGCTCTATTTGCGGGAAAAAAAGAACGTAAATTTTGTTTGGGAGCCACGTCGCACGACCGCGCAATTGTCAGTTAAAGCGACGCAGTGCCGAATCGCAAAAAGTCCTCTGGGCAGGAAGGGGGTTTAAGTGCCCAGTAAGGAAGTGGTTAATAAAGGAATTGTCAAAAACTAATTTACTGTCTTTATTCACTTTTTACACATTATTACACATGAATTGTCATAGATATAATATAATATATAATAATATAATATTAATATAAAAGTACGTTGCCAGACTCATCCATCATACCAACCACAAAGTGTCTGCTACCCATCTGTGCCAATCCTTCTATTTGTAGGCATGTTGCCTACTGTGAGTTAGTTTGCTTTGGCTACCCAAGTCTAGGGGAAGGGGTTAATGTTTTTACTGCCCTATCAGGGCTAAGTTTGAAGGCGTTCTGGGGTCTTGTCTCATCCTGTGTGATATAAAAGGGAGAAGGGACTGGGTTCCTGGGAGAACGCAAAAGTGACAGGCTAGAAGAAGAGAGTCGATGGGACTTGTTGTCCACTTCAGGGAGTGCCAACTCTTTGGGATACTGTCATTATGGATCTTATCCTTAAGGACACTCTTCCTGTGCAGGTATGCTGGGGAAGCCTGGCCTGACTGACTCTGCTACACTGCCTGCTGTCACCAGTACCAGCTGCTTGACTGCTTGCTGGAGCCATCTGATGACTTGTCCTGTCTAGCATGGACACCTACCCTGCTGCCAGCAAGACTTAGGCCGCGTACACACGGTAATTCCAAACCGATGAGAATGGTCTGATGGGCCATTTCCATCGGTTCACCGCTGAAGTGGCCTGATGGTCTGATGTGCGTACACACCATCGTTCCAAAAACTGATCGGGTCAGAACGCGGTGACGTCAAACACACGACGTGCTGAATAAAACGGAGTTCATTGCTTCCAAGCATGCGTCGTTTCGATTCTGAGCATGCGCGGGTTTTGAACCGATGCTCTCTGTACTAACCATCGGTTTGGACCGATCGGGCAGCGGTCCATTGGTTAGATTTTGAAGCATGTTTTAACATTTTTGACCGAAGGAAAACAGACCGATGGGCTATACACACGGTCGGTTTGGACCGATGAAACTGAACCTCGGTCCATTCTCATCGGTTTTGTCCGACCGTGTGTACGCGGCCTTACAGGCACTCCTGCCACTCTGTACTCCTGCATCTCCTGTCTACATGGGCCCTGAGTCCTAGGCGTAAGAAAGACCTTCCTTATCATATTAGGCACTGCTACCAGGTATGTGATATCACTTTTAGGCAATCCCTAAAAACTCATCTTATCAGGGAAGTCTATGCTGCTTTCAACTAACAACTGAATCTTTTATTTCTCCCGTCAGCTCATCCCTAAGGCCCCGTACACACCATAGAATACATCCGCTGAAAAATCCCAGCAGATGGGTTTCAGCGGATAGATCCTATGGTGTGTACACACCAGCGGATCTGTTTCCACGGATATTTCTCCCCTGGGATGGATTCCAGCAGATCGAATATTTGCTGACATGCCAAGCAAATCCATCTGCTGGAATCCATCCCAACGGATGGATCCGCTGGTCTGTATAGACTCACCGGATCCATCCGTCCGAAGGGATCCCCCGCATGCGTCGTAATGATTCGACACATGCGTGGAATTCCTTATATGACAGCGTCGCGCACGTCATCGCCAGAGGATTTCGGCGCGGATTTCAATGCGATGGTGTGTACACTCCATCGCATGAAAATCCGCCGAAATCCTCGAGAGGATTTATCCGCGGAAACGGTCCGCTGGACCGTATTCGCGGATAAATTCTCTCGTGTGTATGGGGCCTAACAGTTATTACATTTTGATCCACACACCCCTCCCTATTATATTGTAACCTTTCACGAGCATTAACCTCCTGACCCTCTTGTATTGAATTGTATTGTAACTCTACTGTCTACCTTAAAAAATTTCAACTAAATTTAAATTAAACTGTTGGCACAAATATAAATCTTGTATACTAATAATAATAGTAATAATTATTACAGCTTAACTGTAACAAACTACCTGTGAATGACAAGACCCACTCACTGTATTTTATCTAGAGAAGAAACGTTGACACCTTTAATTTTTTTGAGCAGTGTAAAAAAACTTAATTGCGCAGTATTACTGACAAGTACATTTATTAAAAGTACAGCACAGCCCAGAATACTCACAAACAACGCAGTAAAAAGCACATTTCAATCCAATCAAAACGAATAATGTTTCCATCCAATGTGATGGCTGACTGTCAAGCTTGGCAATGTCACGTGACCCAACACCTTCCACCAAGTTTTGTTGTAACCAGACATCATCACATTATCAGGGGCGTGGCCAAGTTGAGATTATATATATATATATATATATATATATATATATATATATACTGCAAGCCGGAAATGGATTTAGAAAGCAGTCACTGGCGTTCCGGAAGTAGAGAACCAGAAGTGGATGCCATCAGTAACAAGCAGGAAATTATGTGTCTGCGTTCCACTTGCAGGAAGTAAGATGCTGCAACAACTTCCTTGTTGTAAAAGACTGAAGAAATGCAGTCTATATAATTGTACTATGCTAGCAACAATAAAAATCACCAGCCTAAACCCTTATTAGGAATCATAGAATAGGTTCCTGCATTAGACAAAATCCTACTTAGCGCCTCCATATAGGATTCCTGATCTAAAATGAAAATGCCGCCCCCACTTGTCAGCAATGGACAACTTGGACAACAATATCATTACACTGTTTCCGAGACTCCAAAACCTTCTTAACTTTGGGTCCACACCGAATTTCTTAACCTTTACGGTTTCCAAATACTTGAGAACAAGGTCTCTAAAGACCCCTACCTTATTAAAGCGGAGGACCGCCAATTTTGTTTTAAAAAGTCAGCAGCTACAAAAACTGCAGCTGCTAACTTTTAAAAGAAGCACACTTACCTGTCCAGCGTGCCTGCGATGTCGGCACCCAAAGCCGATCTGTTGCTCGGCTCTTGAGTGCTGCCGCCGCCATCTTCAGTAAGGGAATCAGGAAGTGAAGCCTTGCGGCTTCACTTCCTGGTTCCCTACTACACATGCATGACTTGCGCTGTGCAATCCGAATGGTCCCTGCTGTCTTCTGGGACCCGTGTGTCTCCAAGAAGACAGCGGGGGACGGGGACGGGAAGTGGCATAGATACCCACAGATAATGCGGCTATCTATGCCCAGAAGTGGAAGCAAATACCTGTATTAAATAGGTATATGCTCCCCCTGAAGGGTGCCAAATGTGACAACGGAGGAGGGGGGGGGGGGGTTCAGAAAAGTGGAAGATCCATTTTTGGGTGAAACTCAGTTTTAAGTGGGCAGGAGGGGGAAAATTTCAACCCTTGACTTATTACATGTTTTTCTTCAGCTGTAAACACCATCCTACTTAAGTTGAAGAGACCTCCATCACTCACACGCTCCTTTTTAGATCTGTTCTTCCTCCTCCCCCCTTGGGTGCAGTGGCGGCTGGTGCTCAAAAATTTTGGGTGTTGCAAACAAACGAAAAAAAATAAATAATTGCAGCCTCACTGTGCCCATAAATGCAGCTACTGTGCCCATCAATTGCAACCAATGTGCCCATCAAAGGCAGCCACTGTGCCCATCAAATGCAGCCATTGTGCCCATCAAATGCAGCCACTGTGCCATCAATTGTCACCACTGTGCCATCAATTGTCGCCACTGTGCCATCAATTGTCGCCACTGTGCCATGCCATCAAATGCAGCCACTGTTCCATACTATCAAACGCAGCCACTGTGCCATCATTTTTCGCCACTGTGCCCATCAATTGTCACCACTGTGCCATGCCATAAAACGCAGCCACTGTGCCATCAATTGTCGCCACTGTGCCCATTGTCGCCACTGTGCTATCAATTGTCACCACTGTCCCCATCAATTGTCACCACTGTCCCCATCAATTGTCACCACTGTGCTTATCAATTGTCACCACTGTGCCATGCCAAACGCAGCCACTGTGCCATCAAACGCAGCCACTGTGCCATTCCATCAAACGCAGCCACTGTGCCATTCAATGCAGCCACTGTGCCATCAATTGTCACCACTGTTCCCAGCAATTGTCACCACTATGCCATGCCATCAAACACAGTCACTGTGCCATCAATTGTCACCACTGTGCCATCAATTGTCGCCACTGTGCCCAGCAATTATCGCCAATGTGCACAGCAATTGTCACCACTGTGTCCAGCAATTGTCCCCACTGTGCCCATCAATTGTCGCCACTGTGCCCATCAATTGTCGCCACTCTGCCCATCAATTTTCGTCACTGTGCCCATTAATTTTCGCCACTGTGCCCTGTAAAAAGCTGCCACTGTGCCCTGTAAAATGCCCCCTCCCCACCGCCTGGCACTTACCTTTCTGGGGTCGGCCATCCTGCTTCTACCGTCCCTCGATGTCTTCTCCCGCCCTCGATGACGCTTCAGCCAGAACCGGTGAACCTGATTGGCTGAGATGCCTGCCAGTCTTATCCAAGGAACGCACCCCCCGTGCGTTCATGGATAAGTATCTGGAAGCCTATCACAGCCTGAGGGCTGTAATTGGAAAGCCTACCACAGCCTGAGGGCTGTGATCGGAAAGCCTATCAGAGCCGCTGGCTCTGATAGGCACTTCCACAGCCAACCAGCTGCCGTTATTCAGATGGCCGGTGCTCGCCAGGGGGCCGGCCATCTGAATAGTCGGCGGCAGCGGCAATACATAGATTCATGCAATGCATGAATCTATGTATTGTATCAGTGGCGGTGCGGGAGCCAGAGGGGGCAGCGCTCCGGCGCCCTCTATGGAAGCACCGCCACTGCTTGGGTGCCTCTTTTTGTTCTATAACCCTTTCGGTTTTGTTTCCTCCCCTGGGAAAAAAAACTATTGGGGTAGGACTTCTGATTAGATTCGGGATAATAATTAGCATTATTGCTCCCCCGAAACTCCACCCCTATTACCCCAATAGTGTATGGGTGAATGGGTGTTATAAGCGAATAATTCATAATCTGCTGTTGAAAATTCTGAGAAGGGTAAGCTTGGGGGTGCTGTGTGATGTATCTATCATCACCCCAATCATCTCCACAGTTACCCAAGGATTCAAACCTATTATACACGTCAATTGGTTTGTCATTGAATGATTAGGTAGGTGGCGCCCCTGCGCCCCAATGTACGGGCCGCCACTGATTAGGACTGCCCATAGCCCCTTCTTCATAATAACTCACAATGCACCACTATCTTACAACTGGCTGAATAAATACAAAACATACGAGTGGCAGGAGTATGAATTTTATTTTTGTTTTGATAAAAGTAAAACTCCATTTGACAATTGTCAGATTGTCTTAAAAATTATTTGTAATTTTATACATCAATCACAATATGTAGAACATAATCATTTTTGTAGAGACCTTTCCACTATAGCATCTAAACAAATTAAAATGGCTAGTGTATAATCAGCATGATTGCTGTGTTGTGTATTGAATGCCTAATTCAATATGTTGAAAAAGGAAAAACTCTACCCTTCACCGAGCTGTAAATCTCCCTGCATACAGGGAGAACATAATATTCCTAATAAAAAATGATATTTCATCCTAGTAAAGATAATCACGTTTCTGAAGTTTTCATTCCTGACATTTAATGACTAAAATATTTACTTACCATGTTTATAATTATTTGCTGTATCACAAAGCAAATGCCATATTAGATGAGACATTTAACAGGCTTGCAAATGATCTTTAATAACAGTGAGCTATACCAAACTCAGCCCTAATGACTCCTAAACTTGTCATACACAGTATTAAAGCTGTATTAAACTCAACACAAAGATTGAAATTTGTTCCAAATATGTAAACAATAAAATTTCTTCATCAATTTAGTCAAAGATGGATTCTGCTACATATTTTTGGTAAAAAAATCCCAATAAGCGTATATTGCTTGGTTTAGGCAAAAGTTATAGCGCCTACAAACTATGGGATATATTTATGGAATTTTTATTTATTTTTTTACTAGTAATAGCGGGACTTTGATATTGCGGCAAACAGATCAGACACTAACTGACACTTTTGGGAACCAGTGAAACTAATACAGTGATCAGTGCTGAAAATATGCACTGTCACTGTACTAATGACACTGGCTAGGAAGGGGTTAACATCAGAGACAATCAAAGGGTTAACTGTGTGCCTAGCCAGTGTTTGTGTACTGTGTGGGAGGTGCTTTTACTAGAGGAAGGCATGAATCAAAGTCCCTGCTTTGCAGGAACACAGGATCCATGCCTTCTCTACTGACTTGCTTACATACAGACTGCCATTCTGCCTGTGCACCAAACGATCGATGGGTGCCAACGTACATTGAGCCCATGGAACCCACTGATTGGTTCCCACTGTGCATATTCACAGCAGGAGTGAGACGGCGGCGGCGCACATTCGCAATAGCTACCCGGAAGTGCGGGATTATTATAGATATACATTATCCTGCACACAGCCAACGCTCTGTAGCAGTAAAACTATATAGGGTGGTCAGCAAGTGGTTAAGCTAAGGAATGTATAAGAACCACAGTACTTACTAAAGTAGATGTGTTCAGAAATAGACTAGTCAATAAAGCTGAACTAGCTTATGGTACCTATCCACCTTGTAACTTACTTCACACATATGAAGAATAGACTAGGGGCCTGATCCTCAAAAGGGATACGCCGGCGTATCTACTGATACGCTGTCGTATCCCTGTTTCTATCTATGGAACTGATCCACAGAATCAGTTTCACATAAATAGGGAGAAGATCCGACATGTGTAAGGGACTTACACTGTCGGTTCTTAGGATGCAGTACTGCAGCCGCCGCTGGGGGCATTTCTCGTCGAAATGCTGCTTCGGATATGCAAATTAGCACTTACGGAGATCCACAAAGCTTTTACGCTTCGTTTTTTCTCCGTAAGTATTAGTTTGCCGTCGCAATATTAGGGCTGCTTTTACAAGGCCTGAACTGTTTAGGCCTTGTAAAAGTAGACCCTTCTATCCCGCGTCGCTGTCTTTTTTTTTCAAATGTTTTTTTTCCCGCCGCAACTCGTATTTTTTTTTTACGCCCGTCGCGATTCTCAAAACCCGGCACAACGTAAAACTGCGCAAAGCACGTCGGGAAAATGACGTTGTGAGCATGCGCAGTACGGCTGGCGCGGGAGCGCGCCTAATTTAAATGGGACTCGCCCCATTAAATTAGGAACGCCTTGCGCCGGCCAGATTTAAGTTACGCAGCCGAAAATTTCTAGGTAAGTGCTTTGTGGATCGGGCAAATAGGTAGAAATTTTCCGGCGGTGTAACTTAAATGTCAAAAGTTACGTTGCGCCGGGTTTTTGAGGATTAGGCCCTATGTGTATATTTATTTATCTTATTTACTTATCTTACTATTTTGCAGAATAAATCTGGCAGATCATCATAGCTGCCACCTCTGTATTATTCTTTATAAATATCAGTATACTGTATATCCGTATATACTGTATAATAATAATAATAATTATACAGTCAGACATTCATGAAATGCATGCAGGTGTTCACCTGCAAAATGCAGTGTTTGACAGAAAAAAAAGCTGTGTTCATTCTGCTATGTCTGCAATCCAAATGCCCCTCGTGGAACCTGCTGCATTTAAACAAACGCAACAATGCAACACGAGTCAAACACGGCTTCTGAACATTATTCCACTGAAGTCAGCTGGACACTTTCAAATGTAGGAAAACATCATCCATGTACATCAGCACTAATTGTGGTTATCACATCTAATATGTTAATGCCACTTTTGTTATTGGTGAAAAATTCCCTACTTTTAAAGCATTTTAATTATTTTATTAGCAAGTGCTCCTGGAAAGAAATGTATTGAAAGTTTATTGATAAACAAAGCCATGTCACTGATATGGCTTTGTTTATCAACAAAATAAATCATCCCTATATTAGATCCAGTAAAATTTAATTGCATACTTTTATTTATAACAGGAATCTTTAAACTACAATCCATGGGCCAAATAAAGCCCACTGCAACATTCTATTTAGCCATACCCTTGAAAAAGTCACGTAACCAGTGGTGCAACGCGCTGGGAGGAGGCAGTGACATCACTTCCGGTGTCTCGTATACATCCGGAAGCAACAGTGTGGAGGCGAGTTCTCCTGTTCTTAACCTCCCTGGCGGTATGATTCTGTCAGAAAAAAGGTGCTGAAAGCGGTACCATTATTTGCAAGGAAATTTGGCGTTTTATACTGTAGGTCTGTCATTTTTAGAAATAACTCACTTAAATCTGACCAAACAAGATTCTAATAGGCATCCCGGGTATGACATTTTTTTAAAAACAAAATTATAAATTATAATATAATAAATAATTATAAATAATTATAACAAATAATAATATAATTATAATAAAAATTATTCAATAATGTAATCAAATTAAAATCACTGAAATTTGCTCAGTTGCAGAATTGTTGCTGTCATTATTTTTTTTTTTTTATGACGAATTTCCCCACAAATCGCTATCGCACAATTCTGCAAGTGATTATAATTTATTATCGCTGTTTTTTAGCTGATCTAAAACTATTTTTGACATAAAGGGACACTTTTGGTTGCTATGGACAATCTACAGTTTGCAGGGAGAAAGAAACGTTTTTATTATATAAAATGACATGCATGACACAGGACAGACCACTAGGGACAAGGGGGGTGTGTTTTTTTTTACATACAGTACTGTAATCTATAAGATTACAGTATACTGTATGTAAAGTGTTTGTTTACGTTTTTGAATTTGGCGCCGTTCTCCGTCCCCGTGCGTCGTAACGTCGCAGGGAACGGAGATCGGCGTCACACGGAAGCACTATGTGAATCGAGCGAGGTCCCGCTCGCTCACACAGCGCGGTGGCATCGCTGGATCCAGGGACAAGGTAAGTAAAAAGTGCCTGTGGATTCAGCGAGGCGAGCCCGAGACTGACTCGGGGTTACCGATCGTAGCAGGAAAATCAAACCCCGAGTCAGTCTCGGGAAGACCGCCAGGGAGGTTAAACGTATTAACATTTGTTGTGATCTTTAAAGATGTACTAAATGCGAGTGGGCATTTTTATTCGTATAATAAATGCTTCTATATTACTATTTTTTCTATATGAATCTCTTATTTATTTTGAGCAACACCTGAAAGATTGGTTCTTATGGTACCTAAAGAGGATTGCACGGGACTCAGCATATAACCGCTGCTTCTCATCAGGATTGCTAAAGACCTATACATTTAAGGCATGATCTGACCCCTGGGGGGCTTCCTTTGAGGTGAGCAGGCATTGTACTCACTTATTTGATAACTGCTGTGTGGCACATTTTGGAGTGAACTGTATTCATCTTCAATGGAGTGACTGCAGTTTAATCTTTTGCATACCGTATATTTATTTTTTTATTTTATTTTATTGGTTTTACTTTGACTTTACTACATGATTATAGATGTTTTCACATGTAGGTTTCTTATATGTATTTGTTTAATACTTTTAGTTCTTCACAGAGTTATGGTGATGAATTGATTAATCTGTCTGGGAGGGTCATACGATTTTAGTATTGTTTTATTCTATTATAGTTGTTTGGTTTTATGTTGGAATTAGCACACCATTATTTATAGAATTTATTTTATCATGCCCTCTGATGTAAGAGAAGACTCTGATGGGGACTCTGATGTAATGGAGGGCTCTGATATAAGTAGGATTTTGAAGGGGTCTCTGATGTAACAGGACCCTGATGGGGACTCTGTTGTAAGAGGGACTAAAATTAATATGGCATTTCCTTCTTTGTTTTATTGAAGTTTTGGTCTCTGTTGTTCTTAATCTTATTGTGCTGATAAACCAAAACTCAGAGCAAAATGTATTAGTTTCAATTTGATTTGGTAATTGAAAAAAAAAAATTAGACCATGAATATTTGTAAAATATATGATGTAGCCCTTACACTGAAAAGTTTTGAGACCCCTGGTTTATAATCTAAACAAAGCCATGTCCCATAGGGTCAGAGTTGTTAATTTTTCTACTAAATCATATTTGGCTAATTCACCTGCTCAGGAATGGATAATGCTGCCCTCTTTCTATAGAAAAGTTTGCTCACAGTGGCCAGCCATATTGTCACTGTATGTCGGGGGTTTAGGGAGAGTTGTAAATTATGAAAGGGCAGAGATAATGCTATTTATTTAAACTTATTTATTTACTTATTTTTTTAATTTTGGAATTGGTATGGCGGTCTAAAGATTCCATGCCTTTTGTTTAGTAATGGCTTGCTTATTAGCCCTACAATTAACCAGAATTGAATAACGAGAATACCCCCCCCCTCCCCTCCCACAAAAAAAATATAGATAACAATTCAGTTTTGCAGTTTCAAACTTTAAGCTAAATTTACAAAACTGTTCACAAACTAAACCCAGATAAATTTGCTCACTGCTGATGCTGAAATATCATGGCTTACATAGGCGGAGGTTTACTTAAACTGGAGCACACAGAGTCTGGTGCAGCTGTGCTTGTAGCCAATCAGTTTCTAACTTCAGCTTATTCAATTATCCACCTCAATACCGGCCACTTTCACCCCCTTCCTGCCCATGCAACACTGTACCCATATGACATTTTTATCATTTTTTGGTGGTATTTGATCACCTCTGCGTTTTTTATTTTTTGCGCTATAAACAAAAATAGAGCAACAATTTTGAAAAAAATTCAATATTTTTAACTTTTTGCTATAATAAATATCCCCCCCAAAAATATAAAAAAAAAATATTTTTTCCTCAGTTTAGGCCGATACGTATTTTTCTACATATTTTTGGTAAAAAAAATCGCAATAAACGTATATTGATTGGCTTGTGCAAAAGTTATAGCGTCTACAAAATAGGGGACTGCGATATTGTGGCGAATATATCGGACACTTTTGACACATTTTTGGGACCATTCACATTTCTACAGTGTTTAGTGCTATAAAAAAGCATTGATTACTGTGTAAATGTGACTGGCAGGGAAGGGATTAACACTAGGGGGGTGATCAAGGGGTTAATGTGTTCCCTAGGAAGTGATTCTTACTGTGGGGGAGGGGACTTTCTGGGGAGGTGACCGATCGGTCATGTACAAGGGACACAACCGGTCTCCTCTACCTGACAGGACATGGATCTGTGTGTTTACGGTCACGGTCGATTCACGGTCCTGCTCAGTTACTGGGCAATTGCGGGTACGCGCATTGGGTCCCCAGTGATGCGGCCGGGGCGCGTGCGCCACTTAGTGGCCTGGGAGGGAGAAGACGTCATATGACATATGACGTCTTCACAGAACAAATACCTTATCGTCATATGACGTCTTCCCATAATGAAAGCCTTATAGTCATATGACTTCTTCCCAGAGTGAAAGCCTTATCATCCCGCCGTCATATGATAGTGGGATGGTAGGCAAGTAGTTAAGCTTTCACAATAAAACCTTGAAGCTGATTGGTTTCTATGCAGAGCTGCACCAGATTTTGCACGCTCCAGTTTTAGTAAATCTCCCCCAATACCTTCTGTTTTTTTTTTTTTTTAATGCCCCTGCAAAAAGGGAAGAGATAAGGTACTAACACACATCTTACAACAAATGTAGAGTAATATTTTAGTTAATGGAAATTCCCTGTGTTTTTTTTTATTTATAAACCCCAAAGATCTATGCAAATCTGTGCATACAAACTCCATTGATGGAAATCTATCAGTGTATTTCTTTTTTTTTTGTGTTGGAAAGATCATTATACATTATCTCCTTGGTGTATCATGAGCACCTCTGAGTATGATAATCTTTGAGCATTTCTTTTATGTTTCCTTAAACAATGGATGACTAGCAACATCTGTATAATTACAATACATCACAATGCCACTAAGCCTGACTGTTCTTATGATTAATTACAGTCAATTCAAAAGTTTGATAAATGTCATTCACAAATTAAAGCACTTAACCTTAGCTTACTGTAATAGTTATCTCTCTAATAATCACTAACTAAAAGCTTATTAATGACAACTGTCACAAAGCTTCATACATTCCTGGAATTACAGGTCCTAATTGAGTGCTCCCCTGCCAGGCTTAAACATATATTTTAATAAGGGGCATTTGGCTCAATGCACAGTACTGATTTTCAAAATAAAATGACCAACCACAGCAGTTTATAGGCATTGATTTGACTACCTGCTGTTATAAAAAAAAAAAAAGTATAGCAAAACTAATTTACATAAAAAGGAGAGATGAAACAGGATTATATTAAATTGTTCTACGCTGCCGTATAATGTAGAAAACATTATATTCTTATAGCCTTAGGGTGTTTGATTGCTTAGATTTATTGAAAGTCAATGTATGTTAATGGATTTAGAAACGTTGTACATCAAACGTAGGGTGAACTTGTCATTCTGCTGAGAAATCATTAAATTATTAAACTACTTAATGGTGCATATAGAAACAATTCTAAGATTTCTGCTGTTACAGTTTTTTGCAGAACTTTTGACCAGTGCAAGAGTCAATTATTATATATTTTTTTAACACTGAGAAAGCAGGAAATGGAATCATTAGTCTTTAAAAAGGGAAAAATACCAGTGCATCTTTTATTCTTAATATATGTTTAACCAACAGTTTAGGCAGGTGCTTCATAAAAATGTAATTCCCACAAAATACCCCAAAACATGTGGGTGGGGATCTTTTATACTATAATACTAGGGAGTCTCAGGATGTTATTTCTACAGTTAAATAAACCGTTTCCTGTCTGGCCATAGCCCCTGACCACCTCCACAGCAGTTACAGTGACCCTGATCACTGCCACATCAGTCACATTATCCCTAATCATGGCCACACACCAGTCCCAGCGTCCCAGTGTGCCTGATCACACTAGTCATATTGTCCATAATCCCTGCTGCACCAGTTAAAGTGCCACTTATCACAGCCACACCAGTCATATTGTCCCTTGTCACTGCCGCACCAGTCTTAATGTCAGTGATCACCACCACACCATTTACAGTGTTCCTAATCACTGCCACACCAGTCATATTGTCACTGATCACTGACACACCAGTCATACAGTATTATCCCTAATCACTGCCACACAGTTATAGTCCACTTGATCTCCACCACATCAGTCTCAGTGTCCCTGATCACCACCATACCAGTCAAATTATCAATAGCCACCGCTGCAGCAGTCATAGTGTCACTAATCACCACAACACCAGTTACAAGGGGCCAGATTCACATAGAACTGCGGCGGCGTAACGCACTTGTGATGAAAACTATGCCGGCGGCCTCCGGCGCAAGGCGGGCCAATTCAAATGGGCGTGTGCCATTTAAATTAGGCGCGCTCCCGCGCTGGACCTACCGCGCATGCTCCGTTTCCAAACTCCCGCCGTGCTTTGCGCGCCGGGACGTCATTTTTTCGAACGGCGATGCGCGTAGCGTACTTCCATATTGCCGGACGGCTTACGCAAACAACGGTTTTTTTTACATTTCGACGCGGGAACGACGGCCATACTTTATACAGCAATACGATTGCTGTGTAAAGTTATGGCACCAAAAAAAACTTTGCGACGGGAAACTAGACTAGCGGCGACGTAGCAAACGCGAAAAACCGTCGTGGATCGCCGTAACTCCTAATTTGCATACCCGACGCTGGTTTACGACGCAAACTCCCCCCAGCGGCGGCCACGGTATTGCATCTTAAGATCCGACAGTGTAAAACAATTACACCTGTCAGATCTTATGGCTATCTATGCGTAACTGATTCTATGAATCAGTCGCATAGATAGAACAACAGATACGACGGCGTATCAGGAGATACGCCGTCGTATCTGCTCTGTGAATCTGGCCCAATATCCCTAATAGCCACCACAGCAGTCATATTATCCCTAATCACTACCACACCAGTGAAAGTGTCTCTATATTAGTCTTATTATCCATAGTCATTGCCGCACCAGTCATATTGTCACTGAAAAATGACACACCAGTTACAGTCCCCTGGATTACTGCCACACTAGTCCCAGTGTCCATGATCAGTCATATTATCCCTAATCCCCCCCACACAAGTACAGTCCTCTATTTCTGCACACCAGTCTCAGTGTCCCTGATCACCAATGTACCAGTTAAATTGTCCATAATTACCACTGCACCAGTTACAGTGCCCCTGATCACATCCACACCAGTCATATTGTCCTTAATCACTGCCACCCCAGTTACATTGTCACTGATCACTGCCACACCAGTCACAGTGTCCCTAATCACTGCCACATCAGTCATATTATCAATAGCCACCACTACACCAGTGATAATGTCACTGATCACCACAACACCAGTTACAATTTCCCTAATAGCCACCACACCAGTCATATTATCCCTAATGACCACCACACCAGTGACAGCGCCCCCCCGCCCCAAAGCACCAATCCCTCCCCATGTTGAGGTCATGTTGCCTAATATGGTTCAGGCTCGTTTGCCCCCTACCCTTTCCTGACCTGCCAGGCTGCATGCCTGGATAAGGGTATGGTATGGATTGTTGGGGGCCCCATGCCTTTTTTTTTTTTTTACTCAGCTGTCAGCGGGGGAACCCATTGACAACTGATGACTCGGACAATGGCTAGCTTCCCAGTCCTGCTCTTTTACAACCAGCTTATACTGCACCCTGATTGGGCAAAGTTTTGGCACAAAATGTACTGTGCAACGCGCAGTGCATTGCAGGGTATTTGGCAGTGCAGACCCCCGCTGAACACTCTGCAAGTCCAGATTTTCCCCTGAATCGGGGCGAACAGCCAATGTTCAGCCCAAATTGATGCTCAGGCTGAACCGTTCACCCAACTCTAATCATTGTCATGGAATAGCTAGTAGTAGTTACATTCGCCTGCACTTTTTCTGTCCTGTTCTGGTGACTCAACTCAAAATTTTGGAATTACACTTACTTTCATTTCCAATGATATTGATGATCCATGCACCTAGAGAAAAATGATCTCCTCAATAAAGACACAGACAACAATAAAAATGACAGGGGGATAAGTCCCTCACCACTCTTTCCAAGTCTAAAAAAGGTTTGCTTTCATATTTTACTCCAATTGCCATGAAATGTGTAAAGGCAGATGTTGATTGTCAAAGGTACAAAATATATTGTGAAATTACCCTGCTTCAATTACATATTCCTTAATAAAACTGTGAAAAGGGGAAGGTTTTGTCTATATCAACCAATCATATATCATGCTTAATTTCCTACTTGGTTGCTTTGGGAAACATAATTTTTCAGTGTCTTTGTTTTTCATAAAGCCACCATTTTTCTATGTGAATATGATACATATTTACATTCATATATCATTTTTAATGAACAAATGATGTTATAGACTTGTTTGACATTGGAAAGTGTGCTTATGTATATACTAATTGGCTAGTTAAATTAATTTCTGGAACATTGTTTTGAAGCCAAATTAGAAGCCTTAAACCAAGAAATCCAAATCCCTCATAAGGAACAATTTTCTAGCAATCTTTAATTTCTCTAGGGCTCATTTTTACAACAACAATTATTGATGTTAAATATTGTATGCACAGATATAACATTAGGATTTGTAAGCAAAATTGTCTTTCAAGTAACTGGATGATCCCATGGTAATTGGGCTTTGAACTTTATTATTTTACAATGCCTGCATACTCATTACACATTTTTCAAATGAAATGTGAGGAATTCTGTAAATGAATAATTTTGCATATGTATATTTATAATATTTGCATATTTTTGAGTCACTGTTTCAAATATACACAGAATGGCAGATTTCATATTTATAAGTTGAAGCTAAACTCTGGAAAAAAAAAAATCTCCTGCAGATTAGCACAGGTGGACACAGATCCCTATGGGCACTGTATTGGCATTGGGATAGCACTGGGTGGGCACTGATTGGCGGCACAGGTGGGCACTGATTGGCGGCACAGGTGGGCACTGATTGGCGGCACAGGTGGGCACTGATTGGTGGCACAGGTGGCACTGATGAGGTGGCACAGGTGGGCACTGCGCAGATTAGCACTATGGGCACTGGGATGGCACTGTAGTCTTGTGTATCACTGTAACACGGTCTGTAACACTCAAAGATCTTCTCACAGATCTTCTCCCTCCTCACGCGCTGTCTCTGTGTGAGGAGGGAGAGGCGGCAATGAGAGATAATCTCATATGTTTACATTTGAGATCATCTCTTATTGGCCGCACAGATCGCATAGCAAACGACCAATCTGATTGGCAGTTCACTGTGATCTGTGATTGGCTGTGTCCAAGGGACACGGCCAGCACAGAATTTCCCCGCTGCGCGCTCAGGAGCGCGCGCGGGGAACGAGCAAAGGGGCAGACGTCAAATGACGTCCTCCTGGATTTTCAGGTCTGCGCCAAAGCCGTCATTCGGATATATCGCGGGTCTCAATCGGTTAATTGTGCCCTAGTTATTAGGCCAGTTGATTTAAACACCCGAGGAGAGCAGCTTCTTGTTATGTTCAACGTAATGGTCGATTACAGGAGAATCCCTGAGCACTGTAAGTGGGTTGCAGAGGTGATGCAAGATTATTCCAGGTGCTGTCACAGAGATGAGACTGGTATGGGGGAGGGATGTGGAGATTACCAGTGTAAGAGTGCAGGAGGTGGCTGCAGAGGTGATCAATATAAGGGGAAGGGGTGAAGAGGTGAGCCTTATAAGAGGAGTGAAGGGGGTTCAGTGCAGTGCAGTGAAAAGTGTGCAGAGGTGAGCAGTATAAGTGAGGTGATCAGTATATTAGGAGTGTGGGAATGCAGAGGTAAGCTGGATTTGGAACAGAGACACATTAGATGCCTCCATCTGCCATTGTGCTCTTGCTAGACGTCCAATGTGCCCCTGTGGCTTTAAGGAGGAGTAGTCTCACTCCAGGCAAACCTGACTTTAATTCATCCATAGCTGCAAGTCCCTAATGCTCCAACTTGGTGACTTGCACCTTGCTGCAAAGGCTAATTATAAATTGGGGTGGTTGCCATCATTTTGTATAAAAAAACCCCACCTCAGTGTATGCTTTGGGGGTCAACTCTGCTTTGGTAGTGCATACCCTGGTGGGGGGCACAGATGATGGATTGCTTCAGTGGCATTTTGTAATACACGTGTAGCGCCCTTCTAGGTAGGTGCTTGAGTGAGTGTACTATAGTTTTGGTTTCTCTGCCTAACAGAGAGACAGTAGGTAAGACAGTAGGTAAATCAATGTGCCGTCTGCTTAACAGAGGCTCTGATTGTTAAGCAGAGTCTGCTCAATGTGCTCTGGTGCTGTTCATGCTGTCTTGAAGCTTCACACTGATCTAGCAGCTATGGGAGGTGCTGGATAGTGGGTGAAAACCTTCCAGCTAAAAGCATTACTTTTTTTATAACCCTAGCCAATTAGAAGGGGAGGTGTCCCTAAGCATGCTGGGTGCCTATATTTATATTTGATGAGCACATGGGCTCTGGGTCCTCCTCTACAGAGAGAGTTCTGGTGGGCAAGGGGGCTACTGCCCCTCTTCAGTACAGGCTGCCATGTGGCCTCACATGGGCGACCTGAGGGCCTGAAACATTGAAGCTGAAACCCAGCTTCCTAAATGATGACTGAGGGAGGATGTCCGCCCCCCCGCCCGCCCCCGACTCCCGTGCGTGTGCCCGGCGGGCGCGATCGCCGCCGGGCACACGCGATCGCTCGGTACAGAGCGGGGAACGGGAGCTGTGTGTGTAAAGACACAGCTCTCGTTCCTGTCAGCAGGGGAAATGCTGATTTTCTGTTCATACAATGTATGAACAGAAAATCAGTGTTTCCCCTAGTGAGGCCACCCCCCCCCCCCCACAGTAAGAACACACCCAGGCATACTTAACCCCTTCCCCGCCCCCTAGTGTTAACCCCTTCACTGCCAGTGGCATTTTTATAGTAATCTAATGCATTTTTATAGCACTGATCGCTATAAAAATGCCAATGGTCCCAAAAATGTGTCAAAAATGTCCGAAGTGTCCGCCATAATGTCGCAATACCGAAAAAAAAATCGCTGATCGCCGCCATTACTAGTAAAAAAAATATTAATAAAAATGCCATAAAAATACCCCCTATTTTGTAAACGCTATAACTTTTGCGCAAACCAATCAATAAACGCTTATTGCGATTTTTTTTTTACGAAAAATATGTAGAAGAATACGTATCGGCCTAAACTGAGGAAAAAAAATGTTTTTTTTATATATTTTTGGGGGATATTTATTACAGCAAAAAGTAAAAAATATTCATTTTTTTCAAAATTGTCGTTCTATTTTTGTTTATAGCGCATAAAATAAAAAACGCAGAGGTGATCAAATACCACCAAAAGAAAGCTCTATGTGTGGGAAAAAAAGGACGCCAATTTTGTTTGGGAGCCACGTCGCACGACCGCGCAATTGTCTGTTAAAGCGACGCAGTCCCGAATCGCAAAAAGTACTCTGGTCTTTGGGCAGCAATATGGTCCGGGGGGTAAGTGGTTAAGGCGGCGTAGCGTATCGTATTTACGCTACGCTGCCTTAAGTTAGATAGGCAAGTACTGTATTCACAAAGTACTTGCCTCCTAACTTCCGGCGGCGTAGCGTAAATGGTGCCGGTGTAAGCGCGCCTAATTAAAATTAGGCTGAGGGGGCGTGTTTTATGTTAATGGGGGGTGACCTGACATGATTGACGTTTTTTACGAACGACGCATGTGCCGTCCGTGTACATATCCCAGTGTGCATTGCAGCAAAGTACGCCGCAAGGACGTATTGGTTTCGACGTGAACGTAAATTACGTCCAGCCCTATTCACGGACGACAACGTAAAATTTTCAAATTTCGACGCGGGAACGACGGCCATACTTAACATTGGCTACGCCACCTAGGGGGCATGTTTATCTTTAGGCGGCGTATCTCTTACGGAAACGGTGTATCTTTACTGCGATGGGCGCACATACATTCGTGAATAGCCGTATCTAGTCATTTACATATTCTACGCCAAACTCAATGGAAGCGCCACCTAGCGGCCAGCCTAAATATTGCACCCTAAGATACGACGGCGCAGGCTGTCGTATCTTAGCTAGGTATAAGTGTATCTCAGTTTGAGAATACACTTAAACTTAGGACGGTGCAGATTCCGAGTTAGGTCGGCGTATCTACTGATACGCCAGCCTAACTCTTTCTGAATCCACCTGTCTGGTATCACAGATGAAGGTGACCTGTGCCAGGGCCTTGTGAGTACAGACCCCTAAAGGTGGTGAACAAATGGAGCAGAGGTGAACGTGCACTCCCTAGCTATCTTGATGAAGGTTTTTCTTAAGGTAGTCTCAAAGGAAGTTTTATCTCCCTGTCTATACTCTGTCTATACTCTGTATGCAAAAATGTATAAGCAATGGAAGATTTTTAACCACTTAAGCCCCGGACCATTTGGCTGGCCAAAGACCAGAGGACTTTTCTAGGTTTTGCAGAAGAAAATGTGACTCAAAGGACAAAACCTGCAAAAATGGTCACAATTTACCTAGAACCAGAACTTCTCTCCAATATTTTCTGGAGATCTTTAACGTTCTGTCCATCAGAACTATAGAAAAATCAGTGTGTAATTTACATTATTTCTAGGATGTTAAAGAAATATTAAGCATATATAAAAGTTCAAAATAAAAGTTATTATAGTTGCTGGGTTTTCTGTTAATCTCCACATTTATTTCATAAACAGCTGTTTAAAGCAAAACAATTAAAGTATAAAAAGAACAAAGGAAATTGCATGCTTTACTAAAAATGTCAAATTGTTTCAGTACACAGAATAATAAAATATGTGATTCATGTATGACAATGCACTAAAATGCCTTGGCTTGTGGTTTACAATTTAAAACCTCAAAATTTGTATTTCTCAAATGAATGCTAAGCTAACTACTTAGCCAAAACCAAAGAACTTGGGGTCAGATTCATGTAAAAATGCAGCGGCGTAACGTATCGTCTTTACGTTACACCGCCGCAAGTTTTTCTCGTAAGTGCTTGATCCACAAAGCACTTGAGTATAAACTTGCGGCGGAGTAACGTAAAGACGTCCGGCGCAAGCCCGCCTAATTCAAATGGGGCGTGTACCATTTAAATTAGGCGCGCTTCCACGCCGAACGTTCTGCGCATGCTCCGTTAGTAAATTTCCCGACGTGCTTTGCGCGAAATTACGGCGCCCCGACGTGTTTGTGAATGGCGATGTGCGTAACGTACTTACGCCGGAATTTTTTTTTTTAATTCGACGCGGGAACGAGGGCCATACTTTAACATGGCTGGTGTAAAGTTAAGCCATGAAAAAGATTGCTTAACTTTGCGATGGGAAAAAACTACGTTACGCACGCGAGTAGCTTCGTGGATTGCAGTAAAAGCTAATTTGCATACCCAACGCTGGAAAACGACGCAAACTCCACCCAGCGGCGGCCAAAGTATTGCAGCCTAAGATCCATAGGCGTACGAAGCCGTAAGCCTGTCGGATCTTAGCCAAAAGCCATCGTATCTTGTTTGTGAATCACAAATTAAGATACGACGCGGCAAATTAGAAAATACGCCGGAGTATCAGTAGATACTCCGGCGTATTTGTTCTGTGAATCTGGCCCTTAGTTCTTGTAAGTGGTCATGTTTTTTTGGGGGGTTTTTATTTATACATATTAAATAAATAGTGCAACTAACAACACATAAATGTAGAAAAGTAATATGGAAAAATATAGGAGAAAAGAGGCAGCCCACTATATTTCAGTTAGTAAAAGATATGGCTACATTTATTGAACAAGAGTTACAGCATTGCCACAATGTTTTCTTTTCTTGCAAAAATCACCTACTGAGCTGTGGAAGCATACATAAGAATATGTGTTTTCTAAAAACCTGTTAAAGGGTAATACTATAGTATATACCATTTTTACACAAACTATATTCAAATTTAATGTTATTAAAAGTGACCTTTCCTTTTCAATCTGTATCCGCTGTAATTTTCTGTAAAATGAAATGCAATTAGCCAAACTGGCCAAAAAACATTTAGAAGGGAAATCAAAGGAAAGGGTAAGTGAACCAACAATGCACTAGCTTAAAAGAACCTATTTAGAAAATTAAAAATTAACCTTTGCAACCCCTTTAATCTATTTTGATAGAACAGAAAAATTACTTATTATAAATTGTTCTATGATGAGTTTGGATAAGTCCATTAATGATGACTCACTGATAATGTTATGACTGCATAAGTAAAAAAATACTAAATTAAACAGTGTTATTTTTTATTTATGATTAAAGAACTCCTCTGTGCTTATTCAGTAAATCAATGCAAATATAGATGTGCTAAGTGCAGAGATCAATCAGAATCCATCCAATTCTGATTGGTTGTTATGAGTTACTAAACATTGAACTTAGTACATTTCTCCATGCACTGTTTAAAGAATAAGAAGGTGCTTTAATTAACTGCATGTAATTAAAAGCTAGTAATATTTTAAGATGAAATACATTAAGATATATTGACATTTTCATTGTGAAAATAATATGATAAATAAAACTGCAACATAATGGTTCATAGCTTCACTAAATCGCAAATATTTGCAATCCTTGTTAAATTAATGAGTAGTAAGGTGTTCCCAACAAATCACTATGGATAGAAAAAATTACATTATATTGACATTTACTTTATTCTTCTGGTATTCATTAAACAAATTGTAAGTTTGTTTTCTGTGCATATTATATAGCAAGCTCGACTTGCTTTTAGCTGAAAATAGTAAAAGGAATGTAGCGCCTATGTACTTTATAGTACTGGTGCTAGTTAAATTTAAGAGTAGATCAGAGTGTAGTTAAACTCTGATCCAGATTGTTAAATGCAAAACAGGGTCTCTGTCTCAGCTTGGCTGTGCTGTGGGCTTATTCTGTTGTACTGGGGTGTTCTTCCAGCCCGGTGCTGCAGATGGCAGTAGTGGAGTCAAGGTTTGGGTGCTCTTTCCCAGCAGCCAATCAGGAGGGTTTGTCCTCGCTGTGCATGCTGGGGAGGGGTATTTATGAGGCAGACGCCATTTGGTCTGGGTCTTCTTTGTCCAGTGTGGCACCCACTTTTAGGGTGGCCACACCTCAGCGACGGGGACCCAGTGAGTGACTGGGTTCCCACCTTTGAGGATCCCAAGCTGTACTGCTGTTCGGTGGGGAGTCAGTCTGAGGAGCGCCAATGAGAGGCTGGCGGTCCAAAAGGGCCTGGACAAACCACCGGGGATCGAGGTAGCCGGACACTGAGGGATTAACCACCTGTCAGTGGGTACCTGGGCGACAAGTTGAAGGAGATCTAGGCGTAACTTATCCAAGAATCCAATCCAGAGGACCTGTGGCAGAGGTGTCTTTCTGAGGCTCACCGAGGGGAGTCTGTGGCAGAGGCTCTTTCTCAAGTTCAAGTTCACTAAGGAGGGTCTGTGGCAAAGACTTTATCCTACAATTGTCCGAGTGATACTCCAGCTGCCTGGTCAGTGAGGCCTGTCTGGGTACGCTAAGCCCACTCCAGCGGGAGTGGCTCATAGAAGGGTTACGTTTGGGAGCAGGACTGTTTCCTATTATTACGCCTGAATCTGCTATTCTCCATTCTTCTTCAACTTTACTTTCCTCACCATAAGACCCCTTTCACACTGAGGAGTTTTTCAGGCATTACAGCGCTAAAAACAGCGCTGCTATACCGCCTAAAAAACTCCTGCCCAGCCTTCTCAATGTGAAAGCCCGAGGGTTTTCACACTGAGGCGATGTGCTGGCAGGAGAGAAAAAAATCTCCTGCAAGCAGCATCTTTGGAGCGGTGAGAGGAGCGGTATTTATACTGCTCCTTCACCGCTCCTTCCCATTTAAAACAATAGGAAACCGCGGTATTAACCCTTTATCGGCCGCTAGCGGGGGTTAATACCACACCGCTAGCGGCCGAATCCCGCAGCAATTCCGACGGTATAGCGCTACTATTTTTAGCAGTGCTATACCGCCACCGCGCCTCCCGCCACAGTGTGAAAGGGGCCTTAGATTATTGTTTTTACCCGGCTGGGAAATAAAGAGCACCTGTCGTGGACATTTCTTTACTTCTACTATATGCAATGTGCAACATTCACCCCGAGGAATTTCGGAGGAGCCATGAGGTAATTTGCCGCTCAAAAATCCAGCCGCTCCTCCGGGGGTAATGCTACAGGAATTTCATGCCTATATGGTAGAACAGAAAACTGCAAGATAACTGTTCTTAAGAAGCATCTCAGCTTCACATTTCATCCTAATCACTAGTGTTCCATTAGCTTAAAAGCATTGGCAACATCCGCATGGGTCTGCCCACTCCTGAAATATAAGGAGGAACATAATAACATAATAACCCTTTAACAACTTGCTGATCGCCCCATAGCAGTTTTACTGCTACAGGGTGTCAGCTCTGCACCGGATCAGGTATATACAGTCTATGTGATCCTGCACTTCCTCCTGCAGAGGGCGCACCAGCGGGCTGTTTTTGCTGTAATTTTTTCCATCTCTTAGACTAGTGAAAGCAGCACGTAGGTTGCACACAGACACAGGCGCAGGCACACAGTTTACCTTTTGATCACTAAGATGTTTAACCCCTTCCCAGCCAGTGTCATTAGTACAGCGACAGTGCATATTTTTTTAGCAAAAGTCGCTGATCACTGCCAATACTAGTATAAATAAATAAATAAATAAATACAAATTCTATAAATCTATACTATAGTTTGGAGATGCTATAACGTTTGTTTAAACCAATCAATATACCCTTATTGGGATTTTTTTTACCATACATGTAGCAGAATATATATTTGTCTTTTCTTCATTTTAATTGGATATGTTTATAGCAAAAAGTTACATTTTTTTATTTTTTTTCAAAACCATCAGTCTTTTATTGTTTATAGCACAAAAAAACGCAGTGGTGATCGAATAAATGTTATTTGGTTACAACATTGCATGAGCATGCAATTGTCAGTTAAAGTAACGCAGATCTCGTATTGCAAAAAATACGCCTGGTCATGAAGGGGGTAAATCTTCCGGAGGCCAAGTGGTTAAAATGGAGTTCCATCCAAAAATGGAACTTCCGCTTTTTTAAATCTCCTCTAAGCCTACCCCCCCGGTGTTACATTTGGCACCTTTCAGGGGGGGCAGATACCTGTGTAATCCAGATATTTGCTCCCACTTCCGGGCATAGATCGCTGCAGTATCTGCAAAGATCTACACCATGTCTGGCCCCCGCTCTTTCTTCTGGGAGACACACAGGTCCCAGAATACAGCAGGGACCAGTGAGATAGCGCAGTGTGACTCACACATGCGCAGTACTGAGCCAGGAAGTGAAGCCGCAAGGCCGGGCGCCATGTGCAGGTGAGTGTCCTACTATTAAAAGTCAGCAGCTGCAGTATTTGTAGCTGCTGACCTTTATTATTTTTTTGGGGCGAAACTCTGCTTTAATATCACTTTAAATGAAAAAAGCGAATAGCTTTATCTTTATGTTGGTAGCACTAACAATCCATATGATTGGTTATCTGACGTGAACACATCTTCTTATTTACTAAGCTCAATGAGAAATGTACTTTTTAAGTGGACAGCCTCTATAATTAGTAAATCAATCCCCTTGTGTTAACCTGCAACTAAACATATTATACTGCATCTTAAATTGACTCTATCTTTAAATGAACCTAGCTATCCAGGTTATAACCACAATGATATGCAACTTTTTCTCACGTGTCTCATTTCTACATCAACTAGAGAGTTACACAACTAGTTCTACATCAATTAGAGAGTTACACAACTAGACACAAATAGTTCTACATCAACTAGAGAGTTACACAACTAGACACAACTAGTTCTACATCAACTAGAGAGTTACACAACTAGACACAACTAGTTCTACATCAACTAGAGTGTTACACAACTAGACACAACTAGTTCTACATCAACTAGAGAGTTACACAACTAGACACAACTAGTTCTACATCAACTAGAGTGTTACACAACTAGACACAACTAGTTCTACATCAATTAGAGAGTTACACAACTAGACACAACTAGTTCTACATCAATTAGAGAGTTACACAATGTGACGGTATCAGTATGATATCCCCGTCAAACAGTCCCTTCTTCCATAACAGAACATCACAGAATCATCCACACATGAGCCAAGGCTGAATGCTGGAACCAGACAGACTTTAATAGTATAACACACAGCTTATATGTAATTTCCAAAACTGTTACAATGACAAATCTCCGCCCCCCTCACACTGGGGCTTCCATACAGATCATGGGCAGACATTTCGGAGCCGATTCTGAAAACACATTTTCTTTAAATAATGACATCAGTGGAGTTAATTACTAGGTGTAACAGAATATATTATCTAGACAGCCTGACCACAATGAAGCAATCAGAATAATTAACCTGAGCCCCTTCTAATCACAGTAAACAGTAACCACAGGGCTTCTTCACACAACACACTAGATCAATTAACATTTCAACAGCCTGTTAGCAGAGGGAGTCACACCTGAAATCACCTTCTAACACAGCATTAAACAAGCAGGGAGAATTTAAACTGAAGCATCCTTCACACACAACTAGAGAAATAATCCAATACTAATAATAGAAAAATGCAGTGCTTATATTATTTTATAGCAGCCCTGAAGTGAGATTACTTGCACTTTTACTAGGAATATAAAAGAATGTTGTTTGTCTGTGCCCTTGCCCTTTGCCAAGCTTCTCAGGTTTACCAAACTTCTATGAGGGTCTGTTGATGTGGATGTTGATCTTTTGGCACTTTTATATCACCACTGATCAAGGCTTGTCAAGAGGGAAAAAGCCCTGATTAATAAAAGGGGTGCTCAAGTGTGATAGTAGGCTATGCATGTTTTATATTTTAACTCTGCGCATTTTATTTACAACAAAATCACTGAAATTTACCCAAATATACAATGAAAAAAAATGACATTCTATAAACCTTCTGTGCCTTATTTCTGGCTAAAGAATGTTTGTCCTCATCCTTCCAATGTACAAATTGTCTGCATTATGCATTCAGATCCTGGTCAAAAAGACAGCTGTGTCAAGGTAATGATTTAATTATTTTTATCTGCCCATAGACAGAAATTCAGCAGCAGTTTTCTTTAGATTTATTCAAGAGATACGATATTTGCAATAATACATTTGCAAAGAGCAAGGGTTTGCTAAAGATGCTTGCATAATACTAAATCATTCTTTTTCTTTATGCCTGGCTGTGTCATATTTCTTCCCAAACATAAGTTGGCATTTATTTTGACATAAATATTCAAAATATTGATTTATTGTGTCAAAGTACTGAACCATTAATATTCAATGGCTGAATTTATTCAGTACAGAACTAATGAATGAAGTCAACAAGGACCTCAAACTTCAAATAATAGAATATACTGTATATCTATAGATAAACAGGTATATCTATAGAGATATAGATATATATCTATATATTTATAGATATATACATATATACCTATAGAGATATAGATGTATATCTATATATGTATAGATATATATTAATTAACCCACGTTTATTGCAAATCAGTACAAATAAATTAATTGATTAGTAACAAAATCGGTGAAAACAGCAGCGCTCACAGATATCCGAATACCACAATATACACTAGTACTGTCAACAAGCAATGTGTTGTGTCATTAAAAATACATTCAAAGATGATATACAAAATGTAAACAAAAAAATGTAATCCTTTAATCACCTTCACCAGTTCTAGTGCTCTGGCCACCACCACTCAAATCAGCTTACCAGAGGATAAGACCTCAATGCACAATAGGTCCAATAGGGCTTTATGCTTCAAACAGATAGATGGATGGCTATACAGGTTGTAAATGGCCACATACACTAGAAGAAAGTCTCATATACAGAGGAAGAAATATAATCCACATAGTGTAATCGTTTCCAAATCGATTTATTAAAAGACATTAACCTCCCTGGCGGTATGACTATGTCAGATTTTTGATGCTCAATGCGGTACAATTGTTTTGCATTGAAATTTGGCATTTTATATTGTAGGCCTGTAATTCTTAGGAATAACTCACCTAAATCTGTCCAAGTAGACATCCCAGGTATGATAAAGTTTGAAACACAAAATAATAAATTATAATATAACAAATAACTATAAATAACTATAACAAATAATAATATAATAATAATAAAAATTATTCAATAATGTAATCAAATCAAAAACACTGAAATTTGCTCAGTTGCAGAATTGTCGCTGTCATTACAGTGTTTGATGACGAATTTCCCCACAAATCGCTATCGCTCAATTCTGCAAGTGATTCTAATTTATTATCCCTGTTTTCTAGCTGGTCTAAAACCACTTTTGACGTAAAGGGACACTTTTTGGTTGCTATGGACAATCTCCAGTTTCCAGGCAGAAAAAACAGTATTTATAATATAAAAGTGCATGCAGGACACTGGACAGATCACTAGGGACAAAGGGCATGTGTAATTATTTTATACAGTACTGTAATATGTAAGGTTACATTGTACTGTATGTATAATGTGTTTTACATTTTTTGAATTTGGCGCCGTGCTCTGTCCCAGTCCGTCGCAACGCTCGCAGGGAACGGAGCTCGGCACTCGGGCACTGTGAATCAAGCAGGAGAAGGGGACAGCTCGCAGACACAGTGGGGAGACATCGCAGGATCCTGGGGACAAGGTAGGTAACTTGCCCTGGATACTGCCATGTGATCCCGAGTGTGGCTTGGGGTATCGCTTTTAGTGAAAATTCATCCTGAGCCACACTCGGGATTACCGATAAGGAGATTAAAATACTCACAGGCTAGTAAGTATAAACTATAACTATATAGTATAAAATTGGCACCACACATTTTGCTGTTCAGGCCAAATATACAAAATAAAGTGTATTTTTTCACTGTATGGCACACTTCATAGGCATTATTTCTAAAATGTCTGATAGGCTTCATATGCTAAACCACATCTCTATTTATCTTTCAAGGACCAAAGAAATGTAAAGTTTATATATTTTTTTATTAAAATTTAGGTAATCTGCTACACACAACATATTGTACATCACATTTCTAAATTTTTTGTAGGCTTCACTGGTTAAACCAAATACCCAATAACTTTGCAAGACCAAAAAAATATAACGTTTACATTTATCAGATTAAAATAGATATAGTTTGCGACATACAGCATACATATGGGTTGATTTACTAAAACTGGAGAATGTAAAATCTGGTGCAGCTGTGCATTGTAGCCAATAAGCTTTTAACTTCAGCTTGTTCAATTAAGCTTTTGCAAAAAAAAATGGAAGCTGATTGGTTTCTTTGCAGAGCTGCACCAGATTTTACACTCTCCAACTTTAGTAAATTAACCCCATAGTATTTCTACGATTTCTTGTAGACCATATTGTTTAAACTGTTTCCCTGAAATAGCTTTGGATTAAAAAATAATAATTAAAGAGTTCCATGGCTGCTGCCAGCAGTTAGGCTTAACCAGTGCATTCTACATAACAGCTTTAAAACCTTGCTGAGACAGACACTACTGTTCTTTCTCTTACCATCCTAAGTAATTGAGGCATGTTGGCTAGGAAAGGGGATCTTGCCTCTGGAAAGGTGACCAGTATGTTCCTCCACATCACTTCTTCTTACAATCTTTTTTTCTCCCTCTTTAACTTCAGGATGAGGGCTGATGTTTTCCTCTTGTATCAGGGATCCAAAAGGGTTGCCAACCAGTAATGGCCCTCCTCCTTTATTGCCAAATCCCTTAGTGCTTGTGCAGTCACTGCAGCATTATTGAACTCATTTGCCACCAATTTCCAGTAGCACAGAAGATAATGGTTATCTCAATTAATTTCACCCCCACCCATGTGCAACTCTCTGGGTTTAAGATTGCTGAAACATACCTATAGAAGCCTGCTCCATGTCCTTCATCGTCATCATGTGGGGAAGAGATACCTATTTTGTCAAGAATGCTGCTGGAGACGGCATGGTGGGGTTAGGAGACTAATAGTTGAAGCCTACACTTGGCCCTACTCAGCATGGCCCCACATTGACCCCTTTTCCTGCTTGATGGGCTGTAAAGTAGGCATCTACTATTTACTTATCACTTGAGGCCAAAAATGCAAATGGGGATTTTCATGGAGTTGGAGGACAGGTTGAAAAGGGCAAGTGAGAAAAGAGTGTGGGCCTTTTGCTGCCAACTAGTATCATTCATGCACTGGTCCCACTTTGTGGTCACCTACTGTATCTCCTAATTTACAGTATGTTGTACCCAATTGACTATTGCATGTGCTATGCTAAATGCACCACAAACCATTACTGTGGTGACAGCAGCTGATATGTTAAAAAAGGCCTGGGCTGATGAGCTCTGTGGAGTGGTCCTGGCGATAGCAGTGGCCTCAATCCATGAGGTTTCTTTTCTCTTCAAGCTGCAACTGAATAACATCCTGCATTGCTGACTTTGTGCCCCCTCTCACTCACCTTCTCAATGTATGGTTTGGCACTTCATCATCTCTACCTTCCTCATTGCTCTGACCCAACTGACAGTAATCTGCATCTGCAGGAGCATCAATGGTATTCCTCAAAATGACTGTTGTGCCTAATCACTGTGAATACATGGTATGGTACACAGTAAACCACCACAATGAAATTCACAGAAATGTAGTGCTCTGAAGCACAGTAAATATGTGGAAAGAAGGTACACTCCACACTTTGTAGCCCTCTACACTGAAATTCACAGTTTTGTAGCACAATGCAGAACTGCATATGACACAGTATAGCACTATATAGAAAAGTGTAACAGTAACCCTCTCTATTCTAACCCCAACAAACACTCACACAGTAACACAATGTTGTTGGGAAACCTAACTTTTATAGAGAGTGGGGATAGTTTATTAGAAAACTGCTGACCTTTCAATGCCACCCTACTGCAGTTTTAGGGACAGGAAATTAATGCTTGGTAATTAGTTGCTATGGTGGCAATCAATCTCCATACTTCTCTATTCTCCCAAACAGTGAACAACGAATCCTTAGATGTCAGCCATATCCGCTTATAGTTTTCTGTCACTATAAGTTTTCACGTATTAAGATTATAATGCCGCGTACACACAATCGGAAATTCCGACAAGAAACGTCCGATGTGAGCTTTTGGTCAGAAATTCCAAACGTGTGTAGCCTCCATCTGAATTTTTCTGTCAAAATTTTCGCCAAGAGAGCGAGCTGGTTGTCAAATTTCTGACAAAATTTCTTGGAGGAAATTCCGATCGTCTGTATGCAATTCCGACGCACAAAAATCATATGCATGCTTGGAATCAGATTGACGCATGCTCTGAATCATTGAACTTAATTTTTCTCGGCTCGTTATACAGCTTGTTGAACTGTTGTACGTCACCGCGTTCTTGACGGTCGGAATTTTGTGTGACCGTGTGTATGCAAGACAAGTTTGAGCCCAGATTCCATCGGAAAAAAATCCATGGTTTTCTTGTCGGATTTTCCAATCGTGTGTACGTGGCATTAGGCTATATTTTGATTCATCCAGCTCTTAAAGCATTAGAAATCTATTTATTTGGCTTTGTTGTAGCATGCTTCATGTGCATTTTGCTCTAGGGACATCTGTTAACACCACAGCTGGTACTTTTTTTGCAGGTGTTTTGCTTTGAAATAAATTCCCTTTTAAATGTTTTATTAAGATACTATTAAATTACTTGTGAACTAAAGAATACAGTATATAGTCCTCATTTGTTGTTGGAAGGTACTTAAATTGAGCAAAAAGAGGAACTATGCATTCAATCCTTTATTTTTATCTGTTGTACATTAAACTTGACCATTCAGTAGCTTTACAAATCTGCATTAATCCATACTAATATGTTTGTGGTTTTCTGAACAAACAAGGTAAATTGACAGATTTATTCAGTTTGCCCTCAAGAAGCTACACGCCTGGATTTGAGTGACCCTTGGGGGGTTTTGTTGGTAGGATCCCCCTCCAAATCAATACCAGACACCTATTAAGGATAAGGGCCTAATATGGATTTTTACAGAGTCCCTATATCCTTTTTGGCATGCGATTCCTCTTAAAAAAATCTATACCTAAACCCTTTCTAGGAAAAGTCACTGATGTGAATTTTGAGCAGGACCACAGGCATTTTTTAAGTTCTGCAGGGCACGTGGCATGGCATGTTTCAGAGGGGCACTCTCACTGCCTCCTTTCCTGGATTTCCAGGCTATATGCCTGGATAAGGGTCTGGAATGGCTTTTTATGGTGAACCCTATGCACACAAATCAGAATTTACATGACTGTATCATCTCTGTGCCAGATTTGGAAGTAGATGCTGATCCCAAATGATTCCTGAACAAAGATGATGCCAACCTTCTGTAGAGAAAAATACATGAAGGCATTATCAGTTAGAGTACTGATATATCTTTGAGAGGTAATAGATATCTGTGAGGCCGAGTACTCACGAGCAAACATGTCCGTTCGAAATGTCCGACGGGCTGTTTCCGGCGTACAAGGCTGTTTTTTCATTTGGCCCGCTGGCTTGTACACACCAGCGGACGATATTTCCCTGCGGACCTGAACGCGTGCACGTAATCCACGTTTGACGTCACTATAAAGGGAAAGGCCAAAGTCAATGGCGACGCCCTCTGTTCCGCTTTTGCTAGTTACGGCTTTGCTCGTGTTAGTGAAGGTTTGGTTAGAGCTGATTCGCGCTTCTCGGTCTCCAGGCTTTAGCAGGTAGTATTTTCTCGTTCAGTGCGTGTGCTTGTGGGTACGTAGTTGGCATTCGGGTACAGGCGTGCAGTTCGTTCTGCTTAGCAGATTCGTACTGTGCGTTCGTATCTGTGTGTCGTGCGTTCTTTGCAGGTACCGCTGGATTTGATTGTGCTTTCTGTTGGAGTGTGTTCTTGACTGACCAGCCGGCCGGTTTGAAGCCATGATGGAGCAGCAGCGTCAATTTTCGCGAGTTGGTGCTGTTTATGGGATGGCTGCTGGATATGTTCATTATTCCAGTACTTTGGCCAGAAACAGGGGGCGGAGGCGTTTCTGGACCAAGAATTGGTTGCGCCAGCGTGACCAGTTCTCACATATGCCTCTGCTTAGGGAACTCCAGGAGAATAATCCTAATGACTATAGGAATTTTCTCCGCATGACGGACCCCGTATTCAACAGTCTGCTGGATCTTCTGTCCCCCTATATCACGAGGCAGGACACTGTGATGCGCCAAGCCATCACGGCCGAGCAGAGGCTTATTGCCACGTTGCGGTACCTGGCGACTGGGAGGAGCCTGCAGGACCTCAAGTTCTCGACAGGCATCTCTCCGCAGGCGCTTGGGGTCATCATACCGGACACGTGTGCTGCCATCATTAAAGTTATGCACGAGGAGTATATGAAGGTAAGTTTCCTCATTTTAACCTCACAATGTGTCTTTAATAATGTGGCAAACTAACTTTTTATTTTATTTCCCAGATATGCTGTGTGTTTAACTAACGTTCCCTTTTCTCACTATGCATGTTGATATCAGCTTTTACATGTTCTTTTTATTTTGGCCTACCTGCATATTTTGATCTTACCCAATATTAACCTGTCCAGCATGCTATCTTCGGGCCAACCCCCACCATGCCACTTTTTTTTTTTTTTTTCTAAAAACAGTTTTAACACCCCCCACCCCCCCTTCAAAGTGTTTTTGTCCCCATCAGAGGGCTGTGGAGTCTCTTATTAATTAAGTGGGCCTATATATTTGTGCCCCGAAATTCTACCTTCATAATTTGCAAATGCTATTTTAAAAATGTAAAGTTGCACAAGGATGCTTGTAGGATTATGTTTGCAATGTTTATGTGCCAAAGTACTAAATCTCTTTTTTTGTTTGTCCCCACAGCTACCCTCCACACCACAGGAATGGCAGTCTGTGGCTTCCCAATTTGCCGAGCGGTGGGATTTTCCTAACTGCGGTGGAGCAATAGATGGGAAACACGTCCGCATTGTGCCCCCACCCCACTCGGGGTCCTACTATTATAATTACAAGGGTTATCATAGTATCGTGTTGATGGCGGTGGTGTCGGCACAGTATGAGTTTCTATATGTGGACGTGGGGAAGAACGGCCGGATGTCAGATGGGGGAGTGTTCGCACGGACTGATTTCTATGATCGTCTCCAAACTGGTGGTCTGGCATTGCCACCAGATGAAGATAATGTGGAAGGACTTCCGTTTGTGTTCCTAGCGGACGAGGCTTTCGGCCTTGGACCTCACCTAATGCGGCCTTTTCCCCAGAGGACCCTCACCTTAGAGAGGAGTGTGTTTAATTTTCGGTTGTCCAGGGCTCGGAGGGTAGTCGAGAATGCCTTTGGGATCCTCAGCAACCGGTTCCGCCTGTTCCTGACATCGATACATTTGGCGGAATATAAATTGAACACCATTATATTTGCCTGCTGCATTTTGCACAATTTTCTACGCAGGCACTCCCAGACGTACCTAGCCTCCATGGGCTCTGAGGCAGGACTACCCTCAGAGAACATTCCTGGCCTGGACACTGGTCGCGCTGGCTTGGCCCCCCAATCTGCTCGTGAGGTACGCGACAAATATGTTGAGTACTTCATGGGTCGGGGGGCCATTGCTATGCCAGATCATATTTCTTTCTAATTCGGCCCCCAAAGAAAGGAATATTCTCACAACTAATAAATAATTAGACCATTGGACTTTATACAGTTGTTTGTCATTACTGCTTTTTCTCTATTTTTCTGTCTTCCAGGTTATCTACAAAAATCGTGCACTTCTAGTGCCAAATTTACTTACTCAGATGTATTAACTAACCACATTTGCACATTATTCACTCATCTACAAACTGGGTATTCAGTCTAGAAATAAGAAGCCACTCATTTTTCAGCTTTTGATGTCTCATATTTTTTTTTTTTTTTATTCATTTTTTAACAAGAAATGTGTATTTTTAGGCAGAAAACATTTCCTGCAAATTCTTGAGACAAAATATTGGCTTTTAATTATTTATTTTTTTGTCTTTATTGACAGTGATTATCAATAATAATGATCGAAACACAATGTAAGAATAATTTCACTGAAACTATACGCAAGAATTTTTGGGCTTGTCATTTGTTTGTGTCTAATTTTTTCAACAAGATTTTAACACAACACAAAAATTTTTGAATTTTTTACCAAAATTAGTTAACTTCTTTCTTTAGGTGAGATTTATTGTTCGTTTTGTGATCTGAAACTGGAAACATTTACAAACCAAAAAAGATCAACACCAAACAAAAATTTAAAAAAATAACAGCAGTCAGTCATATGGATGGTGTGCTTTCACACTGGAACACGCCAAAATTTCTAAATGCACACATTCAGTGCAAACTCGCCAAATGTCATTGGTTAAACAGACAAATGGCCACATGTGCTATCTGACATCATGGGTGATCAATGTCTGTGTTTTGTGGGAGAAAACCCTTCCTCTCAACTACTTGAGGATCGAGGAGGGGTTTGTACCCACAAAGCACAGACAATAGATAGTCTGTGATGGCAGCTAGCACATATTGGCACACTGTGTGTGCATTTAGAAATTTTGGCGTATTATAAAGTACAAAAATTAAAAAGGGTTTTGTGGGCGGGGGATGGGCGGGGGATGGGCTTCTGTGGTTCAGTCTTTGACACGGCCCATCATGTCCATGATATTTTTGTAATTTTGGTTGATGACTAGCATCCTTTGTCGCATGTTCTCCATTTCCGTGCTACACTCTGAAATGACATTTCGCACATTCTGCTCCATGACTAGCATCCTTTCCCGCATAATGTCCATTTCCGTGCTGCACTCCATTAGTTGCTGTATAATGATAGAAGCACTTGCACGTGAAAAATGTGCTACTCCATCTTCATCCCCTAAAAATAAACAAATTGGCATTCAAAATATGTAAATAATTTCCAGCCTATCTGCATATGTTTGGCCCTATTAATATAGGGGTGACACTGACCTGATGGCCTGATAATTTCCACATCCCCAATTTCTTCATCTTCTATCACTCCTCCTTCTTCCACCACCTCCCCATCATCTTCTATCACTCCTCCTTCTTCCACCACCTCCCCATCATCTTCGACTCCTCCTTCATCCATCAATCCACCTTCTTGCAATTGGCCAAATTGTTCTTCCGCCACTTGCCCTTCATCTGATATAAATTCTAAGTCCAAAATAACTTCTTCCTCCTCTCTTCCTTCCTCCTTTCTTCCTTCCTCTTCTCCTTCCACATCCTCTTCTCCTTCCACATCCTCTTCTCCTTCCACATCCTCTTCTCCTTCCACATCCTCTTCTCCTTCCACATCCTCTTCTCCTTCCACATCCTCTTCTCCTTCCACATCCTCCTCTCTTCCTTCCCCAGCCTCCTCCTGCTCAACATGTGGAGGTGTTTGATTTTCCGGGTGTCTGGCCCTCTCTGCCTCCTCCAATTGCTGGCGTCTTCTTTCCCCTATAAGAAATAATAAAAAACAAAAGGTATACTCATCAGCACACAGATATTGGATATCATAAATCGCACACATTGCATAGACGATACATTTATGATGATTTTTGGTTGTTTATTCTTTCAGCAATCCTCCATTTTTGGCGTAGTTCTAGGCCAAGCTCTGATCCTGCCCCTTTTTTGCAAAGAAGTGACACAAATGGATGTCACCCCAAAACATTAATTCTCGTCGACCCTCCAAATAAATATACTTAGATTTTTGAGACACAGGTGCTTTGCATTTCAAGATGTTAAAACATCAGCTTTATTTGCATTTTGGAGAATGAATCTTGTTTGCCTGTCACATTCACTCAATTTAATTTCTGTGATTTTGCTAGTCAACAATGTTGGAAAACCAAGTTTGGGGCCAGTCAGCCATGTCCAGGTGTGTTGTTCCTGGAGTAACGTCACATTTTTGCTAAACAATGTCATATTACGCGTGTTTACTATTTCACAAAATTTGTTGAAGGTTGTTATTT
This sequence comes from Rana temporaria, assembly GCF_905171775.1. NCBI lineage: Eukaryota > Metazoa > Chordata > Amphibia > Anura > Ranidae > Rana > Rana temporaria. The sequence goes on from NC_053493.1 coordinate 107,741,228, forward strand.
GACATAAACACAATACAGTATCTACACGTGTTCAAAAGTACAAGCAGGCCAAGGAGGCAGATGTGAAAAAATACATGTCAACACATTATTGCAGACATTCCCCCCCCCCCCCTTAAATAATATGGACTTACTTTTACGCAGAATTTTTAGTATCTTCTTCATGTGATGTGGCTCCCTCAATTTTAAATCGGACCAACGCTTCCGTAGTTGCTCCTTTGACCTGGTGACACCAAACATTCTCCTCATTCTCCTTGCCACCTTGTCCATTATGTGTGACTTCCTACGGTTCGGTGTTTTGTAGGGCCCACATTCACCATCATAATCCTTCCTCCTCATGATGTAAACCAACTCCACCATTTCTTCGAACGCCATATTAGTGGCTTTATATCTTTTAGGCCTGGATCGGGACGGTCCAGCCTCTGTCCCTTCACTTGCGCCATGAGAGCTCCGTGCCCGCTCGTGTGACATCGCCATCTTTCCTTCCCACAGAGATTAGGGGCGTGGAAACGAGGAAATGTCCCGTCAGGGGCGGAGATGAGGGCGGGGATTATTGCATATGCGGAGTGTCGCGAATGCCAACAACGTATTGACGTACGTTACGCGGAGAATATTCGCGCGATTCCAGAACCTACACAGTTAACGCCATATTTACTTTTTCAATTGATTAGGGGCATGGCAAAGGTGACGAGGGCGGCGTTTCATACATACGCGGAGTGTATAAAAGGCGCTTGACGTGATTACGTAGGTTACGTGTTAATTCAGCGAGCGGAAGAAACGAGGATTGTGAGAGAGGCAGGTAAGAAATTTAAACATGGGATCAGCAGCAGGCTCTAAAATGTAGAGCAATGGGATGGGGGTTTGGTCTGTTGGTTGCACAGTTTTATTAAGCTATTATGTCTCTTGGATACCAGAATGTGATTTTCATACCCAAATGCTTTTGTAGACATCACAAAATAGAGAGATCAAAAATGCTGTGACTCATTATCAATTATGTAGGGTGTATTCAGATCAGGCCAAGTATTGTTCTGTGTTGGTTGGACAGAGGTCATTAGGAAGTTTCTTTCATGTAATCAATGCTGAGGGGCAGGATATCTACACATGCAATAGTGGCTTGATGAATGCTGTCATTTGTAATAATTGTGTATGGTTGTAGATTTATATTATTTCCTGCAATGTAACCAAAGGGGCGGCATGTATAAAAAAAATGTTAGCTAAAACCAACCAATGGGGCAGAGCTGGCCAGCATTTTCTAAACAAGAGACACTGTGTTTGTATTTCTATATAGGTACTACTTTTTAAACAACATATTCTATCAATGTAAATGCTGAGGCTTTTTTTAATTGTGTTTTTGGTTTCTTTTTATTTTTTCAATCTAGAAAAAAAAAGAGTAAATCCTAATTTCCCAATGGATCTCCTGCAGAGCCAAGACATTATCCAGCATTTGCTGGATAAATTCAGGGAAATGCCCATCCTGTGGGATTCAAAGCAGGACCATTATCATAACAAGGACGTACGAGCGGCAGCACTTGAACAGCTAGCAGCATACATGAGGACATGGGTGCCAGAATGCAGTGCCAACATGGTGAAGGATAAACTTGCCAACCTCAGGGGCACATATAGGAGAGCGTACAAAGCTCACCAAAAGCAGCTAAGATCTGGAGCAGCAGCAAGACCACCAAAGAAACCCAAGCTGTGGTATTACAACCAGATGTCATTTTTTCGGGATCAACTGGAAGGCAGGGCATCAATGTCAAGTCTGAATCCCAACCTTTCCTCCACGCTACCTCCCAGCGGGACTTCCCCAGATCACCACAGCCCTGCAGAGTCGGATGAAGAGGGCCTGGCTGACAGAGAGGCAGATCTGCGCCTCTACGATGATGAGGTATAGTAGTTTCATAACTAGTTATGTAATAATCTTAATTATTGTTTGATTCTTGACTTGATATTGGTTAATAAAATACAAGCTGGGAAGTAAAAATCTAAAATCGTGGGCAAACAAATAGGTGTCAGGGATGACAACTGCAGGGGTCAGAGGGTGAGTCTGTTTTCAAGTTTAAATTCAAGGCAAAAAATAAGATTCAAGCATGAAAATGTGAGTGAGTATATTCCTAAATATATTACAACATGTCCCTTTTTTTTACACAGGAAGAAGAGACCAGCCAGGAGGTGGCAGATCCTCTCCTCACTGTCAGCCAGGACGAAGGGGTCAGTGGCAGCCAGGAGGAGGCCGGGCCCAGTGGCGTTCAGCAGCTCCCCAGGACAAGCACCACCAGCCAGGCTCCTCCCCTTTATATTAGGCCACCAGGCCGTAAGAAGAAATTGGGGGCAGTGGAGGAAGCCAGCCTGAAAATGATTCAGGAGGCGAGTGCCATCATGAGGGCCCCCCTCAACCCCACTGAGGCCTACAGTGCCTCCGTGGCACATGACCTCAATAAAGGCACGGAGGAGCAGAGGCAATTGGCCAAGGGCATCATCAACCAGGCCCTTTGGTGGATGCAGAGGGAGCTGCTGACCCCAGACACTGGGCTATGTGACCCGGCCCGGCTTGCTGAACATCATACTCCTGCTGCCACATCATCCCCACCTGCAAGGGCCCAGGGAATACCCGCTGGAAGGCAGCCTGGAAGGAAGATTGCAAGGAAGAGGAGACGTTGATGCCCTGCCTTCCATTTGATCCCCCACAAATGGCATCTTGTTTGGACTACCACAGCTTGGGTTCCTTTGGTTATGTGCTGCTGCTTCAGATTTTATTTTGTGTGCTTCCTGAGGTTGGCTAGTTTATCCTTCACCATGTTTGAAATGCAAGTTTGCATGTATGTTGCTAGCTGTTCAAGTGCTGCCATTCTGTTTTTGATCCTTTTTATAATTTGCTCAAATAAAAGCCTTTTTGTTGATTTGAAAAACGTGCCTATTGTTTGTAATACTGTGGGTATTATTTTAGGCATCAAACATTACAAACAAATAAAATGTTTAATCTAAACTATTCCCTAACTCATGTGGGGGGGCGGGGGGTCATTTGGTGTGCCAACATGGTAGACAATTTAAACAACCTTCAAAAAAATCCTGTTAAATATACAAACAAAAGCTAAATCAAAACTATTTCCTATTAAAATATTCTAAATGGTGACATAACTATAAACACCTAAAGAAAGTGGGAAAGATAACCATTAAACATTAAAAGCAAAAAATTTGAAATGTGGAGGACCACTAAAAATATGATACGTCGGGCCAATAAAAGTTTGCAAAAATCTTACTACATCACAGCTAACAAATGTCACTTTTCAGTATGGAACAACTCAGTTGAAATAACATGAGCTAAATAACTGATTAGTTATAGCAAGAGAAGAATGAAGAAAACGACGGCATCAAGCATTGGTTATTGTGTGTTTTGCTTCAGTGTTCTATTGCTAGAATTAATCTTTCTATTGACGAATGTGCCATATCCCAAAGAAACGTGAGTTTTACCTGAACGAGCGCTCCCGTGGCCTCATTTAGTCTGAGCATGCGCAGGGTTTTTGTACGTTGGTTTTGTGTACTCACCACCAAACATGTACGTTCGGACAGGATTTGAGCGGACGGTTTTAAAACAAGTTTGGAAATAAATGTCTGCTGAAAAACGGCCCGGCGGGCAAATGTACGGTGAAATTCTGTACGCTCGTAACTACACACGACCAAACATGTATGCTGAAACTGGTCCGCGGGCCAGTTTCAGCAAACATGTTTGGTCGTGAGTATGGGGCCTAAGTGTTACACTTGTGCATTACTTGGCATACATGCACTGCATGTGAAAATTGGTCCTTGAGTAATTTCAATTGAGAGTTAACAACCAGTAACTAATATACCATTTGCATTTCCATATCTATTGTTGCATTCTTTTACTTCGCAATAAACTGTTATATTAGTTTTATCCCAGCAGCTAACATTAAATACAATTAGCATACTAACAACAAAAATTACAAATGTATTTGTTTTAGTCTAATTTTATGTCTGATTTTGCAGAGTATATGCACCATAATTATAAATCTGTAAAAGGTAATTCTTATAAAATAATAACACAACTTGGCAATTTAAATTAATACCATTTTCTAAAGCAAAAAAATAAAAAAAATGTAATAGTTTTGTACAGTGGTTGTCCATGATGCTAAATTATCATAAGCAAAAATAAGAGACAAGATTATTCAGCTTGTACTTCATTTACCACCTCCCTGAGTTCTGCGTTTTTATGGTTGAAGTGAAACTGTTATCCATCTGTTTAGATAGACACTCAAGGCAAATGATGCCTTGAAGAAATTAAATCTATTTGTGGGGTCTGATTTCCAGGCTACACCACATTTTACATGCTGCTTGACAAAATATCACATTAAGAGACAGTATCATCAGACAGTAGGAGCTAAATAAAATAGTGAGACATAATTTGGCTTTATTACCACGCATATTTGTATTAATATTGTTTTATTTCAACCTGACAGGTCTACCATGGTTATGGGCTGCACAACCAAGAAGTTGTTTGGCAGGGACGAAAAAGCATTATATCGCATATTAGATTATTTAAATAACCACTTACTGTGCTACTTCTTTTTCTTGAGGTTTATATTACCAGACATTAAAATATGTTGTTAGCAAATGAAGAATAAACATAAAACATAAAATAGATTTCTGCAAATTTCTTCTCAAAATGATTGAAGCTACAAAATAGCTGAAAACAATTATTTTTTTTTCTTTAAAATAGTCAGAGGAACTGGGAAATAATTTTATACCAAGCTATTTTTATTCTTCATACAATCATAAACAATATTATCAATATAATTGAAATAAATAGCTTCTAACAAGTCTTTCCATTTCCTACCTGACTGTGGGGAAAGCAAGTATTGTTAACACTAACCTAAGCATTGTTAACACTATTCATTAGGCTGTTCATATGGAAGTGATGTAGAAGTGAGTTAAAATCCAGCGACTGGTATGTGGTGGACACACTCATGGACTGGGTGGTGCACTGAGCAAAAATTTATGTGATCCCAGAAGGAACTTGTTACTTCTACTTACTTTTCAATCAGCCATAAAGACTGAGGGGCAGATCCACAAAGATCTGCCCTGGCGCACCGTATCTGAGATACGCTACGCCGCCGTACCTTACTGCAGTTTGGTTCGAATCCTTAAAGGGCGGCGTAAGGGCATAAGGGCGCGGAATTCAAATTGGGCGGATAGGGGGCGTGTTTCATTTAAATGAAGCGCGTCCCCGCGCCGAACGAACTGCGCATGCGCCGTCCCTAAATTTCCCACCGTGCATTGCGCAGAAATGACGTCGCAAGGATGTAATTTTTTTGACTTGGAAGTAAATTACGTCCATCCCGCGATTCACAGACGACTTACGCAAACGAAAAAAAAATTCAAATTAAACGCGGGAACAACGGCCATACTTAACATAGCAGGTTTAACTATACGCCACGAAACAGCAGCTTACTACGGACGACGTAAAAGAATGCGACGGCCACTCGTACGTTCGTGGATCGTTGGAAATAGCTAATTTGCATACTCGACGCGGATTACGACGGGAACGCCACCCAGCGGACGCCGAAGAATTGCATCTTAGATCCGAAGGCGTACAAAGCCGTAAGTGGTTAGGCATAGCTAGGCCCCTTGTGATCTAGAGGTGGGTAGATCTGGCTCCCAGCAAAATATATAGGTAAGTAGGACACACCATTATGATGTACTCAGCAGATGGGTAGAGATTTCTCCATCAGATAAAAAAAAATGGGTAACAGAACCTTCTGTCATTTATCTTAAGTGAAAAATGTGGTAAGATCATCCCTTTACATAATGAACAACAGTGTGTTTCAATCTTGCTGTATCATCTTGCTTATGTTTGACAGGAGGCTAAATTGCACAATTTTGTCATCAGTGAAATTTGCCTGCCACACAAATTAGAAAAATGTCTTCCATCTGCTTTGTGATGGGGTAGAATATTAGGGCAAGGTTAATCAATTCTCCTTTACAACTCTAAAAGTATTGATTATGTACAATAGTGATCTATACCTAAATGACATAACTCAATAACAGGTGATCTAATGCTGCAGAACAACATGAAACAGACCTGTTCAAAATCTTCTGTTGTGCTCTCTTTCCCAAAGAAGAAAAGTTCTAACCAACAATGAAGAAATCAATACATTTTATTATGCAACACACATGGTCAAGATTTTCCTCCCCGATTATAGATATTGCATTGTGAGTTTAATAAAACACAAGCTTATGTATGAGATGCTGATACAAACCGTTTTTTTTCATCACAGCTCTGGTGCTGATTATGTGATTACTGTAAAGCCAGAATGCTTGGTCATTTTATAAGATTTCTGCAACTAGAATTGAATGTCCTACAGCACAGTGTGCAGATCAGAAGCATGTAAGTATCTTCAATAAAGTTTTCAAAAATATTTGCAATGTGTATAATTGTCCTGAAAGTAATGCTTTTTCTCAATAAAATTTGAGTTTTACCTTAAAGTATTTGTGTAGCCAGTTACAAAAACTCTGTGGCCCAGATTCAAGAAGCAATTGCGCCCATGTAACCATAAGTTACACGGCGCAATTGCTTACTTGCTCCGGTGTAACGAGTGCTCCTGATTCAGGAACCTCGTTACACCGGCTGCAGCCTAAAATCTGCGCGGCATAAGGCTCTTATGCCTCGCAGATTTTAGGCTGCATTCTTGCGGGGGCCGCTAGGGGGCGCTCCCATTGTGTATCAGCGTGTAGTATGCAAATTGCATACTACCACTGATTCACAAGCTTGCACGGGCCCCGTGCAAGCCAGGTACGGAGTTTCCGTACGACAACTTTAGCGCAAGGCTGCCCTTTCTAATAGCAGGGGCAGCCAATGCTAAAGTATAGCCGGCCTTCCCGTGCCGTGAAATTTGAATTTCACGGCGTTTGCGTAAGTGCTTCGTGAATGCCGCTGGACGCCATTCACGTTCACTTTGAAGCAAATGACGTCCTTGCGACGTCATTTGCCGCAATGCACGTGGGGAAAGTTTCCCGACGGAGCATGCGATGTACGCTCGGCGCGGGAGCGCGCCTAATTTAAATGATTCCCGCCCCCGGCAGGATCATTAAACTTGCGCGCGCTTACGCCGGGCAAATTTGCCGGCGCGCCCTCGCAGTTCACGGAGCTACTGTTCCGTGAATCGAGGGCAGCGCAAAATATTTGCGGGGGCGCAGGGCAAAATCGTTGCCCTGCTCCCCTGCAAATATAGCGCAAGCTATGCTGAATCTGGGCCCATATAAACTTCAGCATGTCATTTTTCAAAGTTATTATTTTAAAATTTGAAGTTTTTGTTTGAATATTAGGTAGTGATCCTTTCCGGAAGATCCTTGTTCAGGCCCTTCGGTTTTAAGGGTGAGGATGCTCTGTCAGTGTCTCCCAGTTGTTCTTCGGTGTTGTTACATTGTTGTCACACAGACATCTGATGGAGACTACAGGTGATGGTTTTAACATAAATTATGAAGGCATGGTTGACTGCTAGTGTTGGGCAAATGGTTCGGGCCGAGCATAAGTTCGTCCTGAACATTGGCTGTTCCGACTTCGTGCGAACATCTAAATTCTTGGGGCGTTCGGTCGTTTGTTCGGCCTGCCAAATGTCCCACTATGCACTGTGTCCCACACAGTGCTTGGAAGTCCTGATTAGCTGAAGCAATGAAGGCTTTGCCTGATCAGGGCACAGAACACTGTCAGAGCCATGATTGGTGAAGGTAATGATGACTGTGCTCAATCATGGCTTATTGCTCATAGACCTCCCATTGGCAGCATCTGTATCATATGGTGGGAGATTATCTAGCGGCAAAAACAGACATGGAGATCTTTCCAGTTGATGACCCACTGGGTTACTGGGTCATGAGAATAGACCACTTGCCAGAACTTGCCCAGTATGCAATTGAACTGCTGGGCTGCCCTGCATCCAGTGTGCTTTCTGAATGAGCGTTCAGTGCTGCTGGAGGTTTTGTGACAGATAAAAGAGTGTGTCTGTCCACAGACTCCTTTTGACGGCTGACATTTGTCAAATGTAATCATTCCTTGATTAGCAGCAGCTATTAAGCCCCTGATGCAGATGTTGCAATTAAGGGTCAGATCCACGTAGAACGGCGTAATTTTAAGCAGGCGTAGCGTATCATAGTTACGCTACGCCGCCGCTACTTTGACAGGCAAGTGCAGTATTCTCAAAGCAAAGTTGCGGCGGCGTAGCGTAAATAGGCCGGCGTAAGCCCGCCTAATTCAAATATGGAACATGTGGGCTTGTTTTATGTTAATGTATGTGACCCCACGTAAATTATGCTTTTAACGAACGGCGCATGCGCTGTCCGTGAAAGTATCCCAGTGTGCATGCTCCAAATTAACCCGCAAAAAGCCAATGCTTTCGACGTGAACGTAAATGACGCACAGCTCTATTCACGAACGACTTGCGCAAACGACGTAATCGACGGAAAATTCGACGCTGGCCCGACGTCCATACTTAACATTGGCTGCGCCTCATATAGCAGGGGTAACGTTACGCCGGAAAAAGCCTAACGTAAACGGCGTATCTGTACTGCGACAGGCGGGCGTACGTTCGTAAATTGGCGTATCTAGCTGATTTGCATATTCTAGGCGTAAATCAGCGTACACGCCCCTAGCGGCCAGCGTAAATATGCAGTTAAGATACGACGGCGTAGGCGACTTACGATGGTCTTATCTTAGCAAAATTCTGGCGTATCTTGTTTTCTGAATACAGAAAAAAGATACGCCGGAGCATCCTAGAAGTTACGCAGCGTATCAATAGATACGCCAACGTAACTTCTTTGTGGATCTGGCCCTAATTGTTTTTGGGATGTGGAATCTGTGCATGACTGTCTAGACTGCCTAGCTGTGTAGTTGTTGAGCTTATCTGAAATGCATTTTTTGGTATGGGTTTCATGGGTACAAATAACACCCAAATTACCAATTTTTCATCACCATCACCCAAAGCCAAATTTTTCTGCACCTATCCAAAGTCTGCGGAACAGACAATTTTTCCAAAAAATGTTTATTCTTGTTCCGAGTGCACTAAATTGTGGCCTCATTATACAGACTGGCTCCCCAAGCCGTTGTTTATAAAATAAAGAAAGCTTGCAGGGAAAATTTCTTTTTTTTGGCTTTATAAATGTTATTTTTGCTACAGCAGGTTCTATGCACGGTGCAGATGCGCCACGTTACAGGCAGACTAGGGGAACCTCCAGGCACTGTATTTAAAAATGTTTTACATTTTTCTTGCTTAACTTTAAGCATCAGTAAATTGCTCATTTGAAAATTCTCTTTTTTACAAATGTGTTTTTCATTGATATATGTCCCCCAGGGCAGTACCCGGACCCCCATACTCTTTATACCGTGACATTTATACAGTAATCAGTGGCTACCATGTTTCCCCCGAAAATAAGCCCGGGTCTTATATTAATTTTGTCAGCCAAATACACACTAGGGCTTATTTTCAGGGTAGGTCTTATACGCTGTCTTCTCTCCCCCCTGCCTGTCAGAAATCCCCTGTGGAAATTCCTAAAATTTACAGCACCGCATATTGCATAATGTGTATGTCTGCAATTCAATTGTGCCACATACCTTCTTCTAGTTCTGGGCGCATCTGTAACCCTTTGAAGCTCTCTTCCCCTCTTCAAGCACTGCAGAGGGAGGGGGGCCCGAGATCCCTCGCTGACAGCTTGCAGAAGAGCAGAGCAGCCTGACATCAGCTGATCGCTGCTCAGCGATTCTGTTTCACGCCGGAGCTCTAAGGAATGCAGAGGGAGGGGGGCCCGAGATTCCCCCTGACAGCTTTCAGAAGAGCAGATCGGCGTAACATCAGCTGAGCGCTGCTCGGCAATTTCGTTGTCCACCGGAGCCCTTATCCCAGCTCCAAGGAATGCAGAGGGAGGGGGGCCCGAGATCCCCCGCTGGGAGGAGAGGGGAAGTGGAGAGCAGCGCGAGTACAGCTGAGAGCACAGGGAGGTCAGCGCTATACCAAAGGGTATTTGGCACAACTACACTATATAATAGTGTAATATAGTGGACTCTAGTATTTCCCCAGCACTCTAAACTAGGGCATATTTTCGGGGTATGGCTTATATTGCAGCCCTTCCTGAAAATCGGGGTAGGTCTTATTTTCAGGGTAGGTCTTATTTTCGGGGAAACACGGTATTATTAGCTCTGATCACTGTATACATGTCAATGGTCTCAAAAAAGTGTCAAAAGTGTCCGATCTGTCCGCTGCAATGTCATAGTCCTGCTAAAAATTGCTGATAACTGCCATTACTAGTAAAAAAATATATAATAATGAAAATGCCATAAATATATCCCCTATTTTGTAGACGTTATAACTTTTATACAAACCAATCAACATACACTTATTACAATTTTTTTTGTTACCAAAAATATGTAGAAGAATTCATATTGGCCTAAACTGATGAGGAAATTCGTTTTTTTTACATTTTATTTTTGGATATGTTTTTTTTTGAAAAGCCTATGGCGTGTGAACTCCACCCGGTGCAGAAAAAATGTGCACACACATAAAGAGTGTTCACAAAAACGTGCAGATGGGTGCAACGTCAAGTGGTCCTCCTGTGAAGAGGGACCTAAACCCTGATCCCCCGGGGCGTTAGGCTCCAGACGGGGACTGAGGTACTGTGGTCCGAGCAACCGAAGCCGACACGGACCCAACTTCCTCGGAGGGACTGCCGAAACAGAACCCTCCCAGTACTAGGTGGGGCCCCCCCAAAGGGAGACCCCATGAGAGCAAGTGAACTAAGCCAGAAGGCCATGTCCACCCACTCCCAAGACGTTTAGGGCTGGCCCGAGGACCGGCACCCTAATAATCTCACAGTGAACAAAACGTGCACAAACAAAAATAAGACAAAAACGTGACAAACATAGGCTTAAATAAAAGAAAGTGGGGGAAAGGGATAGTGAAGAGGAGAGTGAAAGGAGTGGTCATTGTGTTCAACAATGACCAGGCCCTCCGGCCAGGAATAAAAAATTCCTCCGGTCCTAGCCAAAAGGCCCGGCCCAGGAGGCAGGTGCTAAAAAAAGCGTGTAGCTGGTGCAGTGACTGTGGTATCCTTAAATCAAAGTGTCCCTCACACACAGTGATTCTCAGATACTCCTGGACTGCCACTCCAGGGGCACATGCACCATAGGCTTTTCGTTCCATATCCAACCCCCCGACTGGCCAGTGCAGCCCTCCACCTATGCCAGATAGAGAGCCCTTCAAGGTTTTCTTGGGGAGAACTGTCGCTCCAGTTAGCAGCCTCCGCCAATACTAGCCCCTCCAGACCCTCCGTCAACCCGGCGAATTTACATGGCCTTACCCCATCTACTCTCAGGGCAGTACCAGCTCCTCCTTCCGGATCCCCGACAGAGATAGCACTTACACCAGCCAGCCAGAAGGCCAGTCTAGAACTCGGCAAAAAAAAAAACAAGACCAAGTGCAGCCACCCATCCTCACCAGGAGCACCCTTCCAGATGGCTCAGACTCGACCATCGGCCGGCCCCCAGTATCTGTCGGGCAGCACGGCGTAGTCACTGCTGAAACCATCCTTCCAGGTGCAATGACGTCATTGGATTGCATCCACCCTCCCAATGGAGGTGCTTCAGTGCTCCTCTGACAACTGATAAGAACAGATACTACACCTGATCTTAGCCAAAAGGCCGAGAAGCGACAGGGAAGACACCACGATCATTACGGCCAGAGTGCAATGGCTGAGCCTCGCCCTGGGAGAACCACCTTCATGATCATGGTGTCTCCCCTGCCAGGTAAGTATTTATTTTTGGATATGTATTATAGCTAAAAGTAAAAAAAAAAAATAGCCTCGTCATTAAGGGGGAAAATCTTCTGGTCCTTAAGTGGTTAATGACATAGAACGTAAACCACATGGGGAGATCTGCTTCAATGCTTTCTAAATTATTTTTGAACAAGGTATTCTATTCCATAAGCACAATTTGATTTTTCTATCCCTTTGAATTTGACACATGCCTTTCCTAAGTCAAGTCTGATACAGTAAGTTAGAAACAAGTGCTTGAATTCTAGAAGGAGCTTGCACAAAGAACTTAGTCATTTTGAATAAGGCTATTTTAATGTCACATAATATGAATTCTTAAAAGGAATATATACTTTTTTTTTGACAAGTCATACCAATAAATTACAGCATAACAAGGCAGGAACCAGTATCACATAGTTTTCTTTGAATGCATTGGTTGACACGGTTACCAAGGCTTCATATGGAGTGGCATCAAGTTACTAACTAAATTCGTCATCATCATATGAAATGTAATTGTTGCATTATATACAACAAAAGATTATAGTCTAGAATGAGGACAATTATATTGTTCTTTAAAAAGCCAACAATCATTGAAAACTGCATATGTTAGAAATGCCATATCACATTACACAAAAATAAGTGTCAATTGAAACATACCGCAATTGTGTTAATAGCTAATACAGCTCATGATTAGTTTGCCCCTGTCTGTGGTATGCAGACAACTTACAAAGAAACCACATTTGCTCTACAAATGCCTGTATGGATAGAAGATATTATTAATCCTGTAAAATGTCAAGCTGATACAAACAGTGGGTAGAAGACAGTCACTGTGATAAAGCAGGCATCATTAAGCAATATTGTAATAAATCAATAATGAATCATGAACAATATAGTGCAACAGTAGAAAAAAGTGTGTTTGGGTAATTTATCATTGCAAAATGCTAATGAAGGGTCTCTAAATTGTTTGAAGTTAAGAAATAGTAAAATATATTTCTCTCTTTTTTTTTTACGGAAATACCAATAAAGAAATAATTATACTTATACAGAGAGAAATACACCCATATTGAAAAATATAGGAATTATGGAGATACTGTACTTCATGTTCTATACCAATGTATAAGAATGGCAGCAACATGTTTTTCTACAGGTCATGGAGTTCAAGGTGACCTTTCATATCCTTTTTGTTTATTATTTGAATATTGTAAGGAGGCACAATATTCATCAGTATTCTACTTCAAACAAAATAAACGTGTATTTATTAAGTGTTTCTCAGTTCAGTGATACAGTGCCTTGAAAAGTATTCATACCCCTTGAAATCTTCCACAATTTGTCATGTTACAACCAAAAACGTATATGTATTTTTTTATGATTTTATGTGCTAGGCCAACAAAAAGTGCCACATACTTGTGAAGTGGAAGGAAAATGATAAAATGGTTTTAATTTTTTTTACAAAATAAATATCTGAAAAGTGTGCCACTCATTTTGTCAGGTACCATGAATCAGGTGGAGACAGAAAATGCAGTTATATTCACACCTTTTAATAGAATAGTAAAACTTGGTACAAATAGAAAACAAAGTCAAAACATAGCCAGGGTACGGTAGTCAAAGCGAGTATTAACAACAAGCCAGTAAATCAGGATGCCAGAGATCAGTGTAGTCAGAGGCAGCAGACAGGATCAGGAACCAGTAGAGATGTCAGCTAGGCAAGTCTTCAACAGGAACACAGCAGAGATTCTCTTGATATGTTTGACCAAGGCGAAGGCACAGGAGACATGAATCAGGCAGTTTAAATAGCCAGAAGGGGTTGGCTGGAGTGACAAGCAGTAAATGATCACCTGGTGAGCCACAGTGGAACGATGAGTACTGGCAATTAACCAACTGCTGAGCAACCTGAGAAGGGACGGCTGAGAGTCCAGTCCTGACACATTTGTATTCAGCCCCTTTTACTCTGATACCCCTAACTAAAATCTAGTGGAACTAATTTCCTTCAGAAGTCACAATTAGTAAACAGCGTCCACCTGTGTGTAATTTAATCTCAGTATAAATGTAGCTGTTCTGTGAAGCCTTCAGAGGTTTGTTAGAGAATCTTAGTTAACAAACAGCATCATGAAGGCCAAGGAACACATCCGACAGGTCAGGGATAAAGTTGTGGAGAAGTTTAAAACAGGGTTAGGTTATGAAAAAATATCCCAAGCTTTGAACTTTGATCTTACGGAGCACTGTTCAATCAATCATGCGAAAAATTAAAAGCATATGGCACAACTGCAAACCTACCAAGACATAGCCGTCCAAGAGGCCTATGGTAACTCTGAAGGAGCTGCAGAGATCCGCAGCTCAGGTGGGAGAATCTGTCCAACGGACAACAATTAGTCATGCACTCCACAAATCTGGCCTATATGAAAGAGTGATAGTAGGTCCAGCTCCTCCTCCAACTTCAGGTTGGGGGGGGCCTCTATCATACCCCTATTATTAATTTCCCACTTATTTCTTCTCTTTGAAACTGTACCCACATGGATTACACCTCCCCTTCCCTGTCCTTCCGATACAAGAAATACCCCTCAATATTTGCCAGCCAATAGTGTGAGCTGACAAACCAAGTTTTTGTTATTTCCACAAAGTCTAAGTCCTTCTTGTGTGTAATAGCAGCTCCAGTTCCTCTATTTTATTAGATAGGCTCCTAGCCATTTTTGTATATTCCTCTCAGTGTTGTATGAGTGCATAATATCTCCTCATTATGTTTCCTTGTGCTTTTTTCCCCCGGGATTATTGCTGTATTATCACTGCTGACTCCACTATTACCCTCTGTCCCTTGCTCTCTGCTGGCTATTTCTTCCTCTGACCCCCCCCCAAATACCTAGTTTGAAAGCCCCTTTAACTCTGTGGCCCTCTTTCTACCCAATAGATCTACACCCTCCCCATTAAGGTGCAGCTCATCTTTACTAAGGAGCCAGTAACCGATTGAGAAGTCAGCCCAGTTCTCCAGGAACCAAATTCATATTTTCTAAATCAGTTCCTCAGTCACTTGATCGGTTTCCTTAACTCCTGCTGCCTCCCTGGTGTGGCTCGAGGTACAGGTTCAGTTGCAATAAAAATTATGTGAACCCTTTCGGAATGATATGGATTTCTGCAAAAATTAGTCATAAAATGTGATCTGATCTTCATCTAAGTCACAACAATAGACAATCACAGTCTGCTTAAACTAATAACACACAAAGAATTAAATGTTGCCATGTTTTTATTGAACACACCATGGTATGTGAACCCTTGGATTTAAGAACTGGTTGAACCTCCTTTGGCAGCAATAACTTCAACCAAACGTTTCCTGTAGTTGCAGATCAGACGTGCACAACGGTCAGGAGTAATTCTTGACCATTCCTCTGTACAGAACTGTTTCAGTTCAGCAATATTCTTGGGATGTCTGGTGTGAATCGCTTTCTTGAGGTCATGCAACAGCATCTCAATCGGGTTGAGGTCAGGACTCTGACTGGGCCACTCCAGAAGGCGTATTTTCTTCTGTTTAAGCCATTCGGTTGTTGATTTACTTCTATGCTTATGGTTGTTTTCCTGTTGCAAAACCCATTTTCTGTTGAGCTTCAGCTGGTGGACAGATGGCCTTAAGTTCTCCTGCAAAATGTCTTGATAAACTTTGGAATTCATTTTTCCTTCAATGATAGCAATCCGTCCAGGCCCTGATGCAGCAAAGCAGCCCCAAACCATGATGCCCCCACCACCATACTTCACAGTTGGGATGAGGTTTTGATGTTGGTGTGCTGTGCCTTTTTTTTTCCACACATAGTGTTGTGTGTTTCTTCCAAACAACTCAACTTTGGTTTCATCTGTCCACAGAATATGTTGCCAGTACTGCTGTGGAACATCCAGGTGCTCTTGTGCAAACTGTAAACGTGCAGCAATGTTTTTTTTTTTTGGACAGCAGTGGCTTCCTCTGTGGTATCCTCCCATGAAATCCATTCTTGTTTAGTGTTTTACATATCGTAGATTCGCTAACAGGGATGTTAGCATATGCCAGAGACTTTTGTAAGTCTTTAGCTGACACTCTAGGATTCTTCTTCACCTTATTGAGCAGTCTGCACTGTGCTCTTGCAGTTATCTTTACATGACGGCCACTCCTAGGGAGAGTAGCAGCAGTGCTGAACTTTCTTCATCAATAGACAATGTGTCTTACCGTGGACTGATGAACAGCAAGGCTTTTGGAGATACCTTTATAACCCTTTGCAGCTTTATGCAAGTTAACAATTCTTAATCGTAGGTCTTCTGAGAGATCTTTTGTGCGTGGCAACATTCACATCAGGCAATGCTTCTTGTGAAAAGCAAACCCAGAACTGGTGCGTGTTTTTTATAGGGCAGGGCAGCTGTAACCAACACCTCTAATCTCATCTCATTGATTATACTCCGGTTGGCTGACACCTCACTCAAATTAGCTCTTGGAGATGTCATTAGTCTAGGGGTTCCACATACCTTTTTCACCTGCATTGTGAATGTTTACATGGTGTTTTCAATAAAAACATGGTAACATTTAATTATTTGTGTGTTATTAGTTTAATATTGTTGTGACTTAGATGAAGATCAGATCACATTTTATGACCAATTTGTGCAGAAATCCATATCATTCCAAAAGGGTTCGCATACTTTTTATTGCAACTGTAGTATTTCTGAGAAAACAACCTTGGAGGTGCTTCTCCTTAATATATTCCCTAAGTCCCTGAAATAATTTTTTAGGACTCTCCACCCTCCACTCATTTTGTCATTGGTACAAACGTGTGCCATGACCGCTAGGTCGTCCCCAGCCCCGATGTTAACATTTCTTGAAATAGGAATGAAAGTGATTAAAAAAATAAATAAAAGGGGCAGTGTAAAAATAAAAAAAGTAATATAAAATGAATACTAAAAAAATAAATAATTAAGGGCCTCTGTCCCCTCATGCTCACACGTAGAAGCTAACACATATGTAGGTTGAGCCCGCATATGTAAACGCCGTTCGCACATGTGAGGTATTTCAGCAAACTTTAGAGACAGCTGTAATTCTAGCACAAGACCTCCTCTGTAACTTTAATCACTTAAGAACCAGCCATCTCACTTATACTGTGACAGGTTGCCCCCCCTGGGTGAATCGCCGTAACTGTACGTCGGCCACTTTAAAAGTAAAAAATATTGCTTTTTTCAAAATTGTCGCTCTTTTTTTATTTATAGCTTGAAAAAAGTTGATCAAATACCACCAAAAGAAAGCTCTATGTGTGGGGAAAAAAAGGTCATCAATTTTGTTTGGGTACAGGGTCAAACGACCGCACAGTTGTCAGTTAAACTAACACAGTGCCGTATCACAAAAAAATGGCCTGGTTATTAAGGGGTAAAATCCTTCGGGTCCTTAAGTGATTAAACTGATAACTTGTAAACAATTTTATTGTGACGCCTATGATGATTTTTAGGTACTGAAGTATGGTGCCATTCCACGAGTGTGTGCAATTTTAAAGTGTGACATGTAAGGTATCTATTTACTCAGCATAACACCTTCTTCATCTTTCACATTATACCAAAGAACTGGGGTAGATATTGTGTTTTGGTTTCTTTTAAATTCATAAAAATTATTTTTTTACAAAAAAATTGTGTTAAAAAAATTGCTACACAAATACAGTGTGACATAACTAATTGCATAAATTGCCATTTTATTCTCAAGGGTCTCTGATAAAAATATATATGTAATGTTTGGGGGTTCTGAGTAATTTTCTAGCAATAAAATTATGATTTTTACACGTAGGAGAGGAATGCCAGAATTGGCACGGTATGGAAGTGGTTGAGGGAAATGTCCCTCTAAAAGTGATATTTTAGTTATAGATAGTCAGATATCTTATATATTTGATACTTTAACTGTGAGATACCATTAGCATAATTTCTGATTCTTTCCGTCCTCCTGGAAATTTTGGATTTTTTCACCCACCTAGTTGCAATATCCATAATATAAACAAACAAAAACAAAAAGGAATCATAAAAACCCCTCATAATGGACACAGAAGGAACTTGAGTGTAGGGATCTCACCAGTAGAGTCTCTGAGAGATAATAGAAACTCAAGTGAGAATGACTGATTGAATGAATTTGTATTGACAGATCAACCAATCTGATTTTAGGCACTGCGACTACTATCTGAAATGCACAGAATGAAATAGTAAGCCATATTTCAGCACATCCAAGTAGAGTTGGCAATAAACTATATCAACTTTTGCCTGTTCCTGATGAACAAGATGCAATTTGCTTAGTGGGTTACCCTGTTGCCCTCCTCCTGAATCGAAAGAGCCAAACAAAATATTATCAGCCAAACAGTGGCTGCATCCAATAGGGAGATCTGTCCATCTGCACTCTATAGAATGGATGAAGGGATCTGTGAGACCCCTTTCACACTGGGTCATTTTGCAGGTACTACTACGCTAAAAATAGCGCTTGCAAACCGACCCTAAACAGTCCCGAGGACTTTCACACTGGAGCGGTGCGCTAGCAGGACGGTAAGAAAAAGTCCTGCTAGCCGCATCTTTGGAGCGGTGAAGGAGCGTTGTGTATATGTGTGGCAAAATGTAAAATATTCCATGGACTCAACATGCCTATCAGCAAATAGCTTGGGGTGTCTACTTTCCCACTTCTAACCACTTGAAGACAAAGCCCTTTCTGACACTTTTTGTTTACATTGAGGTCCACCCCTCCCATATTAAGGTTACATTCGTAGACACAGAGGGGTTTCTCCACAACACCAGTCACCGTTGGACCGTCGTGTCTGCGTGAAGGGAGGACAGAATAAAACATTCTTATTATCCCTCCACTTCACAGTGAGCAAATTATTACACTTCAAGCAGGCTATCTCCCACAGCCTAAGACGGGAACCTACAAGCTGCTGGGTCAGTAGACCAATATGACCGCAACTTGTTCTTTTTAATTATTCCCATGAGGAGGGATAGGCCCAGAGAGGTCTTAAAATCAGAAACCGTAATTGGTTTCCATTGTCTGGCAAGGGTCAAATGGGGATTAGCGGCAATGAATTGACCAGCATACAAATTGCTTTGGTCCACAATAGATCTATAGGGCCAGATCCACAAAAGAGATACTCCGACTTAACTGCTGTTCAGTCTGTGTGTAACTTTGGAAACGATCCTCAAAAGGCTTTTTCCAAAGTTAGGCAGAAGATACGGCATGTGTAATTGAATTACACTGCCGAATCTTAGGATGCAGTACCGCATCCGCCGCTGGGGGCATTTCGAGTCGAAATGCCGTTTCTAGTATGCAAATTAGCACTTAAGGCGATCCACAAAGCTTTCTAGCTTCCTTTTTGCGCCGTAAGTGTTATTTTGCAAGTGTAAAATTAGGGCTGGTTCTACAAAGTGTAAACTAGTCACACCATGTAAAAGCCCATTCCAGCGACGGCATTTGGTATGCTTTCCCGAGGGAGAACTCCACGGCAATTTGTAAAAACAAAACCGGCATGGGTTCCCCCCCAGGAGCATACCAGGCCCTTAGGTCTGGTATGGGTTGTAAGGGGACCCCCCCTACGCCGAAAAATTGACGTAGGGGGTCCCCCTACAATCCATACCAGACCCGTATCCAAAGCACGCTACCCGGCCGGCCAGGAAAGGAGTGGGGACGAGCGAGCGCCCCCCCCCCTCCTGAGCCGTGCCAGGCCGCGTGCCCTCAACATGGGGGGGTTGGGTGCTCTGGGGCAGGGGGGCACACTGCGGGCCCCCCCACCCCAGAGCACCCTGTCCCCATGTTGATGAGGACAGGACCTCTTCCCGACAACCCTTGCCATTGGTTGTCGGGGTCTGCGGGCGGAGGCTTATCGGAATCTGGGAGTCCCCTCAAATAAGGGGGCCCCCAGATACCGGCCCCCCACCCTAAGTGAATGGATATGGGGTACATCGTACCCCTATCCATTCACCTGTAGGCAAAAAGTTAGTTAGTAAACACACAACACAAGGCTTTTTAAAATATTTTATTATTCTGCTCCGGATGCCCCCCCTGTCTTCGTTATTAGCTCAATTAGCAGGGGGGGCTTCTTCTTCCGCTCTCCGGGGGTCTTCCACTCTCCGGTGGTCTTCCGCTCTCCGGGGGTCTTCTCCGCTCTCCGGGGGGGGCTTCTCCGGACTCCGGGGGGCTTCTTCCATCTTCTCCCCTCTTCCGCTCTTGACTCGGCGAACCCCGGTTCTTCTGCAGCTCTCCGGTGCCTTCTTCTTCAGCGCTGGCTGCCTGCTATGTTTGTGTGTTAGCTCGATTTCAAACAGGCAGCCAGCGCGGTCTTCTGTGACGTCAGGGTCTTCTCTTCCTTTCTTCCGATGTTGCCTCGTCGCCTGTTGTCGCTGTAATGATGGAAGCGCGCCTTGCATCACACTTATATAGGCATCACCGTCCCATCATGCTCCGGCAGGTACCCACGTGGTGGGTGCCTACCCACGTGCACCCACCACGTGGGTACCTACCGGAGCATGATGGGACGGTGATGCCTATATAAATGTGATGCAAGGCGCGCTTCCATCATTACAGCGACAACAGGCGACGAGGCAACATCGGAAGAGGGGAGAAGAACAGAAGAGAAGATGACGTCACAGAAGACCGCGCCGGCTGCCTGTTTGAAATCGAGCTAACACACAAACATAGCAGGCAGCCAGCGCTGAAGAAGAAGGCACCGGAGAGCTGCAGAAGAACCGGGGTTCGCCGAGTCAAGAGCGGAAGAGGGGAGAAGATGGAAGAAGCCCCCCGGAGTCCGGAGAAGCCCCCCCCGGAGAGCGGAGAAGACCCCCGGAGAGCGGAAGACCACCGGAGAGTGGAAGACCCCCGGAGAGCGGAAGAAGAAGCCCCCCCTGCTAATTGAGCTAATAACGAAGACAGGGGGGGCATCCGGAGCAGAATAATAAAATATTTTAAAAAGCCTTGTGTTGTGTGTTTACTAAATTTTACTTTTTGCCTCCAGGTGAATGGATAGGGGTACGATGTACCCCATATCCATTCACTTAGGGTGGGGGGCCGGTATCTGGGGGCCCCCTTATTAAAGGGGACTCCCAGATTCCGATAAGCCTCCGCCCGCAGACCCCGACAACCAATGGCAAGGGTTGTCGGGAAGAGGTCCTGTCCTCATCAACATGGGGACAGGGTGCTCTGGGGTGGGGGGGCCCGCAGTGCGCCCCCCTGCCCCAGAGCACCCAACCCCCCCATGTTGAGGGCATGCGGCCTGGCATGGCTCAGGAGGGGGGGGGGGCGCTCGCTCGTCCCCACTCCCATTCCTGACCGGCCGGGTAGCGTGCTTTGGATACGGGTCTGGTATGGATTGTAGGGGGACCCCCTACGTCGATTTTTCGGCGTGGGGGGGTCTCCTTACAACCCATACCAGACCTAAGGGCCTGGTATGCTCCTGGGGGGTGAACCCATGCCGGTTTTTTCTTTGAAAATTGGCATGGAGTTCTCCCTCTCAGGAATGCATGCCGAGCGACGCTGTCATTTTTTTATTTTTTTTCCCCGACGCAACTTTTTTAAGCCGTCGCGATCCTCAAAACTCGGCGTAACGTAACTTCGCGCATGCGCAGTACGGCCGGCGCGGGAGCGCGCCTCATTTAAATGGGACTCGCCCCATTTGAATAGGAACGCCTTGCGCCGGCGTAATTTTAGTTACACAGCCTTAAATTTCTAGATAAGTGCTTTGTGGATCAGGCACTTAGGTAGAAACTTTAAGGCAGTGTAACTTAAATGGGATTTTTTAAGTTACGCCAGGTTTTTGTGGATCTGGCCCATAGAGATCTTCCGTGTAAAACAGCGATTAAAAATCAAGTGACGTAAAATCAACTGTTTCCACCTGAATTCCAGGTTGGCCAGTGAATGGGGGAAGTACAGGTGCTGAAGAAGTGGTGGGCTCACAATTAGGATTGGCATATTCTGCAGGAAGGGCACTATGGGCACAATGGGCCTATCTTGGTCTTCTTGGTGGCTGTGGGACACTAGTTGTGCTAGCCACTGCACTTATGGGACTCGCCATGTCACCACGTGATACTGCAGTGCTGGTTTGATTACGACCAGGGTGTACTAGGCTGCTTTCCAGTTCACCAGAAGGATGAGCAGCATTAGTACTGGCTCTCTGCTCCATAGGAGAGCCCTGCGGTTCTTGCACCTCAACAACAGCAGAAGAACGGGGTCATGTACGCCTGACCTTGGCAGGACCACTACTCTATCTGCCAGGGTGCCGTGGCTGTCTACTGGATTGTATTCTAAACCTGAATCTGACTTCCTCTTCATTATCTGTCATGCTCAGAAACATGTAGGCCTTTTTACTATTGTACCTTCGATTTGACATTTTGGTCTCTAAATTTACTGGTACACTAGTGAGACTCACAGGAAAAAAGAGCTCCTGACTGTCAGCAACTGATTCAAATGATACCCAAAAACTGTTAGCGTTCACGGAGATCAAGCCTGACTGTGAACACTGCAGTTATGTGTTTAGTTTTTTTTAAGTGACAGAGATCGATCGATACTGCACTTGGGTGGGCTGGGCTGGGCGGAGGGGCTAAATGCAGGGGCTAGCAGGTATCTGGGCTGATCCCACTAACGCTGCATTTTTGGGAACCCTAAACTACTGGGGATGCTAGTATAAATCTGATCAGATATTGATCCGTTCAGACACTATACTACTAAGGGAGGTGTATGGTGCGTGCGTGGGTGTTAGCGTTACTGGCACTAATCTGACGCTGCCTGGGGTGGCACAGACCCTATCTGATGCTAAAACCTAACTGATATCACCTGCCAGGCGATCAGGGGGTTAAACCTTTATATGGTAATATACGGTGGGTGCCCTGTTGCTATAAAAAAACAAACTAACTAACCAGCATCACCTGTAACACTTATACGGTGATCACTGGTGACAGGGGGTGAAAGGGTTAACTAGGGGGAAATCAGGGTGCTTAAACCTTTATTAGGTAGTATATGGGGGTACTTGATGCTATAAAAACCTGGTGGTGAAACTAATCAACTAACTGGCTAACTATAGCGATCAGAAAAAAGATCTATTAGCGACACTGGCGACAGGGGGTAAAAGGGTTCATTAGGGGGGCGATCGAGGGGTTAAACCTTTATTAGGGGGTTAGGGGGGTACTCTAGACCTAACGGGGCCTACTACTAACTGCCCTAACAGTTATTACAGTCACAAATTACACCAATGACATCAGTGAAAAATATTAAAACTGCAATTGGTGACACTGTGACAGGGCATGAAGGGGTTAACTGGGGGGAGATCGGGGGTGATCAGGGGGTGACAAGTGTACCTATGTGTACTAGTGTCAGTGTAGTGTTGTGCAACTCACGTTTTAGATGTCCTCTCTCCTCTCACTGGAATCAAAAAGACCCCACGAGGAGAGATGACATCACTTCCCCTGTCTGTGTTTACACTTACAGACAGGGCAGGCATTTTCATTTGTCAGGAGCGATCAGCAGGTTCAGGCCATGAATCATTGGCCTGGACCCTTAGGACTGATTGCTCCTCTAACAAATCTGACCACCGCAGGCACCGGGGGGCGGGATAGCACCCTTTGCCCGCCAGGGGGAGGGACGTACAGGTACACCAATTTGCCTGCCCGTGCCATTCTGCTTACGTATATCGGCGTGCGGTTGTCAGCAAGTGGTTAATGAAACACGTGTATTTTTATCATTTTCAAAAAACCTGGACTATTTATGAAAGACTTACCTGGATGTGCTGGCCTTCATTTTTCTATTACACTCTTTCATATGGTTTAACTCTCCAGCAGTTATTAAAAATGTAAGTGTTGGTTCAGGGAAGACAGACTCTTAAAAAAATGATAATGATCACAGTCAAGCATCACTGATCAAGCAAGAGGTAAACTAGTATTGATTTTTGTTCATGGAGAAGCTGTAGCCTACCACAATTCACATGCCATGCATTTTAGGTATATATGGAAATTACCACACTATTAAAAATAAAAAATAAAAATACAGAAACTAGCAGCAGCTCAAAAATGTGACATATACACACATACAAAATGAAAAATGGGAAGAGAGCTGCGCTTTTTTTTAAAAATAAAAATAGAAATAAAAATAACAGTGTAAATAACGTGATAAAGAATACTGAAGTCCGTATACCACAATAAACAGTAAACAATCATCAATAATCTTGAAAAACTCATTTTATGTGCTGTGTTAAAAAAAAGGGGGGATCAGGCACCTTTTTGAGCCATTGTTGTGCAATGGCAGCCCATTCAAAATGATGAAGTGTACAACAATGCAAAATAATGTATGTAAATGAGTGTAGTAATGCACTGCCATGACCCAGAGAAATCTGAAGTGGCCTTTAAACATCTGAATTTGCAAGTTTGTAGCCCCATAGATGGACACCTAAGTGCCTGTGTCAATGGACATCAGTTTTTAACCTTGTCAGATGCATTTTACCTGCAGATGACCTACTTCTGACCTGCTTCCATCTGGTTTTGCATTCCTATAGACTTGTATAGAAGAGCAAAACCCACTTGGTATGAGCAAATACCTGTTGACACAGGCCTTAGGTTGATTAAAGATAAGAGTTTATATAGGCTTGCAGCAATGGGTTTGTGGTGTAGTGTAAAATAGATATGTGCATTCCCGTTCGTACGAATGTTATTTTCATACGAAAATGTTCATTTTCGTACCCGCAGAATAATGTGTACATACGAAAAAAATAAAGCACGAAAACGACAGGATTACGAATGAGCTGCATAACGAACAACCGCAAATACGAACGAACGATCTGACGAAAATACGACAAAACGAAAACGAAAAGAACAAAAATTACATCTATAACAAAAGATTTGCATTCTGTATCCTGTTTGAATCCCTTCTCTGTTCGCACCCTCAGTCGTATGCTCACACGACATCCACAACAAAACATTTGCATTCTGTATCCTGTTTGAATCCCTTCTCTGTTCGCACCCTCAGTCGTATGCTCACACGACATCCACAACAAAAGACCCTGTATTTTGAATTCCTTTTTTCTGTTTGTATTTTGGATTCAACAGAATGCAAATCTTTTGCCACAGATGTCACACGAACACACGACCGAAAACACCAAAAGAAAAAGGACCCAAAATACAGAATAGAAATCTTTTATTATAGATGTCATTTTCGTTTTTTTGAATGGGCAGTGAGTGTAGTTAGTAAAGCAGCTTCTCTTTTGTGCTGAGTAGTACAGTAAAGCCAAATAAACTTTTCTGTGGATTTTCATTTGAAGGGAGATCAGTTGGCCAGACTTTTGAACCCAAAAATGGTTTTCTGATGGAGTTTAAAAACTAACAAATTTTCTGAGAACGAACGGAAAACGATCGTTTTTATGTTTGTTGTTAAAAAAGTCTGACCAAGTGTATGGGGCTTAACAATCGTTAATATGGATGAGCCGCGTGTTGAAAGTGCCGCGAATCCCGCAATATATTTACGAAAGTACAAAATGACGAAAATCCTTTTTCTGTTCGTATCTTCAGTCGCATGCCCACATGACATCCACAACAAATTGTCATAGATGTCACACAAACACACGACCGAAAACACGAACAGAAAAAGGAATCCAAAACACAGAATGCAAATCATTGACGAAAATTCACGAAAATTATTGTCTAACGAGTAACGAACATGAATTAAACAGAATAACGAACCATCCCGCATGTACGAAAATAAAACGGTAACGAAAATACGAAACGATCGGAATACGAAAAAATCTCATCGTACGAAAAACGAACGGGAACGAACAGGAAAACAGGCTTCTTACGAAAAACGAACGGAAACGAACCTACGGAACGATACGAAACAGAACAAAAAAAAAGAAAAAAATTTCTGTGCACATGTCTAGTGTAAAACGCTGTCCTCAGAAATTGAACCCTTTGATTGAAGTTGTTGTACACTATTGTAAAAGACTGGAACTGTTATACACTATTGTAAAAGGTGAATGTGATGTTTCGTATTGCACGTATATTAGATGCTTTGGAATAAATTATTTTCCTTCTTGTGGTACTATTTAATGGACCAATATTTTTTCTTTAGTGCATTGGTTTTTGACACTGCAGAAATCTTAGGCACAGTAGGATTAATAGTATATGAGATAGCGGGTAATTATAGGTAAACTTATGATCAAAGTATGAACAGTACAATTACAGTTTTGGCTTACTGAAGTGTAAAATGGGCTTAAACAAATCAATCAGAAAGGATTGGGCTATTTCTATCAGGACTTGTATCAGTTGCTTCACAAACATCCGCATCCATTAGAGTTTGTTTTGACCTAAATGATTTAGACTGGGTTTTAAAACAATATAATATTAAAAAAAGCAACAGTACAAAATGAAAACATTTCTTTAACTCTTTCAATGCCAGATCCGTACGGCATATAGACCTACAGCACTGTTTCCAGCTGGCCAGGTCCATACATTGTGCTGATCTGAGATTCCTCCTTCTGCTATAAGCTCATGGTCACTCTAGTGACCATAAACTTATAACAGAACTGTTCAGCAAACTCTGCTGAACAAAACAACAGCTCTGATCAGCGGATGACAATCCACTGATCAGAGCTAATCACCTAAAATGTGCCCCCCCCAGTCGCCCACGCTTCTTGCCTCTCACCTAAGGACACAGCTGATCATAGAGCGCGCCACCCATGCTGTAGCAGCTGCATGGCCGATGTGATCATGGGACGTCATAGGACACCTCCCAGAACTTCATTCAGCTATAGCCTGGTCAAGAAGTGGTTAATAGGCACATTTATTGCATAATTGAGATAATTTGACACTATTTGCACTTCATTGCAAGTCACTGTGTTTTTGGGGGCATGACAAGGAAATTGACCTACATTGCCTGGATGCAGTCGGGATAGTCAGGGTCTACCTGACAGCCATAGCCTCTGTTTGCAATAGTTTATCCTGATTTGCACTCCTCTGTTGGAGGGCCTTCTACCATAGGAACAGAGTTCCTCCTTTTCTTATCAGAGCCCATTCCCATGTTACTGTCTCTTTGGTTTTTCAGCCTCAAGCACCGGTTTTCCAGATTTTCACCCGTTCTTCTGTTCACACAATCTATAAGTTCTACCAGGCTTTGACCAATGGGAACTTCAGGAGAAATGGGGCTTCAATATGTCAATGTGGGTGATTTTGCTTCTTTAAATCTTTTTTTTTTTTGTGTGGGCCTGCAAGATAAGAAATGTACAAGTTGGTCATACACAGTATTTCAGCAGTCACTTGTAGGCCTTGTTTGCTAAACCAGATCCTTCATGTATCTTCATAAGAACACATGTAAAAAGTACAAGGCAGTTGTGAGGCATAGGAGGTCAAATAAAGACACCACATCCCATATGACGATCAAAAAAAGGGAGAGAGGGGAAGGATAACAAACCCTGGGACTTTGGAGGTGTCACAATAAATGTCAAGTAGATCAAAATAGATGAAGTAAAAAACGATTTATTTAATTAACATACATAATTGATAAAAATGGAAGTGCAAACAACCAGAATTCAATCCTCTAAGGACATGAGTGGCTTCAATGAAGAGCCACAGCAAAAACCTGTATGTCAGATGCCCAACATGTTTCGCTCTAAATAGAGCTTCATCAGGAGATTATACAGAATATACTAGAAAAATAAAGAGATAATAATACCTAAGAAATCAAGCATTAAAGCAGTACTGAATTAACATATTCATTGAAACATAAACATGCTTTTCAAAAGACAATATACTGGAATGGACGTTTTACAAAAAGCAAAGAAAGAAGGGATAAAAGCAAGGTTTATAATAACAATATAAGATACATATACAAAAACAGATGTAGGTACATCAAGTAATTGATAATGGGCAACCAACTTACTCATCTGGGCCACGTTCAATCCACATGCATTACAGAAAAATATTTGTAAATTCAATAAGGATTTAAGGAAAAAATATCCAAAGATTGCCACCATCTGCCCCAATCAGGCCACTGAAAATCCGGTCCATCCCACAATAAAGACATCGGCTATAGTAAATAGAAAAACGACAATAATCAGTGTAGGGAATCAACAAATTGGCTGCAGATAAGCAGACCAATATGAGTTAAAATAGGATAGGATAGTCATTTGTGTGCCGAATAGAGCACTGAGTAATAGGAGAAATACCTAATCCTTTTACATTAAGCATAGGGTCAAAGATGATTTGGCTGCAGTAATGAGGACAAATTCAATAATTGAAAGTCCCAGCCGCCTTCAGGGTATGAGCAGCAACCAAAGCGGTCCTATTTGGATAGCTATTGAATTTACAAATATTTTTCTGTAATGCATTTGGATTGAATGTGGCCCAGATGGGTAAGTTGGTTGCCCATTATCAATTACTTGATGTACCTACATCTGTTTTTGTATATGTATCTTATATTGTTATTATAAACCTTGCTTTTATCCCCTCTTTCCTCGCTTTTTGTAAAATGTCCATTCCAGTATATTGTCTTTTGAAAATCATGTTTATGTTTCAATGAATATGTTAATTCAGTACTGCTTTAATGCTTGATTTCTTATGTATTATTATCTCTTTATTTTTCTAGTATATTCTGTATAAGCTCCTGATGAAGCTCTATTTAGAGCGAAACATGTTGGGCATCTGACATACAGGTTTTTGCTGTGACTCTTCATTGAAGCCACTCATGTCCTTAGAGGATTGAATTCTGGTTGTTTGCACTTTCATTTTGATCAATTATGTATGTTAATTAAATAAATCGTTTTTTACTTCATCTATTTTGATCTACTTGACATTTATTGTGACACCTCCAAAGTCCCAGGGTTTGTTACCCTTCCCCTCTCTCCCACATGTAAAAAGTATATTTTTCCATGAGAATGGAAGGAATGTGGCACAATCAAGTTGTTTGTGGCATTAGGTTATTTACATGCATTTGGGGTGTGATAAACTGCTGTTAAATAGCGAGTTAAGAAAAAAATTAATTGAAAAATATACATTCTGTGAATGGATGCAGTGCTAAGCAATTGACCCCCTGTGGTCAGTGTGTGGAAACGTTTACGTTAGGCTTTTTCCGGCGTAAAGTTACCCCTGCTATATGAGGCGTATCCTATGTTAAGTATGGACGTCGTTCCGCGTTGAATTTTGAAAATTTTACGTTGTTTGCGTAAGTCGTCTGTGAATGGGTCTGTGCGTAATTTACGTTCATGTCGAAAGCTTTTTGCTGGTTAATTTGGAGCATGCGCACTGGGTTACTTTCAGGGACGGCTCATGCGCCGTTAGTCAAAAACGTCATTTACGCGGGGTCATGTTTTATATGCATGAAACACGCCAACCTCTTCACAATTTGAATTAGGCGTGCTTACGCCGGCAGATTTTTAATTTTTTTCTCAATCAAAGGTTTTTATTAGATTAAAATAAACATAGTGTACAAAGGACATCACAGGGATTGTGCAGATTACAAAACAATTAGAGATAAACAATATATGTCAGCGAACAATTTAGCAAGTATTGATAGGTTACATTCAGATAATTCAAAACATATGATAAGAGTTCGTGAGTGGGGGGGGGAAGAAGGGAATGAGGGGGAGGGACGCCGGCAGATTTACGCTACGCCGCTGTAACTTAGGGCGCAGGTTCTTGGTGAATACAGAACCTGCCTCACTAAGTTATGGCGGCGTAGCGTATCTGAGATACGCTACGCCCGCACAAAGTTACGGTGGGCTATCTGAATCTAGCCCATTATCTTCCACATGCTAGTGGAAGGTATGGATAAGCTGAACTGTACCCAAACCCCATTGAATTTTTTAGGCTAATGGGTAAAGGGCTGTCAAAAAAATACACATGGGAAGAAGGGGTAGCCAGGACTGACCTGGAGAATATGTACAATGTCTGTGTTGGGAGCAGTGATTTTTTAAAGCACTAACATTTTACAATGGAAAATGGTTTTAATTTTCCCACAATGACACTTCCCTTCTGATCTCTCTTTTTCTTTAGAAAAGGCACATGGACCCCTCCAGAGGTACCCAAAATATTTTGGGGATCTTTGGAGGGTTCTGTGTGCTGTTTTTTTTTAAGTAGCCTGCTATAAAGCATTCATTTCCAGCAATTTTAAACAGTAAATTTTTTTCTCCATGAATGTCACTTTTGCTAGAGCACATCTTACTACAAGAATAGAAAAAAATTGTAGTGTCAACACCAAAATCCATACCAGACCCTTTGAGTTTGGTATGTATTTTAAGGTTGTACTCCATGCAAACACATTATAAATGATGTGAGGTCCCCAAGGAAATCCATACTAAACCCGTTCTGTCTGGTGCAGATTTTAAGGGAGATGCAAAAACACACAAAGATATGCATACAAATCCACGCCAGACCCTTAACGGAAACATACAGTCTGGGTGGAAGTATAAAGGGAATGAGCATTCACTCTCCTCCTAAACCATTCCAGGCCACATGCCCTCAACATTAGAGAGGTGCTTTGCTGGGGGGACCCCCATATTAATACATCTTGTCTTGAAAGATATAAGCAAGCTTAATTTGAAGTTTCATGAACTGTTAAAAGTGTCCATAGTATGCCAGAAGCAGAGACATGCAGGCTTGGATGCACCCAGGCAAACTGTAGTTTGAAGATAGACCAATTTGCAACTGAACAGATGGCTCCATAAAAGATGGTCTATTAGAAATTGGCAGAATGGCCCATCTCCAGTCCAGACATAATTATGCCTGTTGAAGCACGTTAATAAAAAAGGCAAAAACCACCTTAAAGGCAGCAAGGTCACTATACCCATGCTGGAGCTGTCCAGTTGCACCACCTCCAGAGAGACTGTCCCAATTTTACACAAAGTAAGTTAATAAACTAGAAGACCCTGCTGCCAGGATAATCATGATGATTACTTGAAAGTGTGCATTCTGATCCTGCCATACTACGGTTCATGTGTTAACCTTACTCAATGAATACAGTATTGGTTGTTTTTCTATTGTATCTATAGATCATGTGCACCCTTTTTTTCCTCCCTGAAGAAGGAATATACAAAACATTTCCGAAACGCATTGGGTTTTAGGTTCAGCTGGGAACATCTTGAAGCCTGTTGGGCCATTACTCCATCTTGGCTGTCTTGGTGCTACAAACAACCTCACAAATTGGGTGCTTGTTTTGTATTTTTGTATTTATTTATATCATCATGCTATGTTGTTATGTATTTTACTGTCCCTCTTTTGGAAATAGTTTTTACTTTATGTGACAAATTAACTTTGTTATATTTCATATCTTTTTAATACTCCTTCACAGTCCCCTAACCTGCCTATAAAGTCCACGTATAGGGCAATTTCCTTTTTAGTTGCCTATTGAGATGTTGGCAGGTGTATTGGGATTTTTCAGTGGTTCACTTGCTCCCCCCCCTTTGCCTTAATCCTCTTGGGCATGGAGTTCACCAGAGCTTCACAGTTTGCCACTGGAGTCCTCTTCCGTTTCTCCATGACGACATCACAGAGATGGTGAATGTTAGAGACCTTGTGCCCCACAGATTCTCAATAGGGTTTAGGTCTGGAGACAGGCTTGGCCAGTCCGTCACCTTTACCCTCAGCTTCTATAGCAAGGCAGTGGTCATCTTGTAGGTGTGTTTGGGGTCGTTATCATGTTGAAATACTGCCCTGTGGCTGAGTCTCCAAAGGGAGGGGATCATGCTCTGCTTCAGTATGTTCCAGTATATGTTGGCATTCATGGTTCCCTTCAATAAACTGTACCTTCCCAGTGCCGGCAGCACTCATGCAGCCCCAGACCTTTACACTCTCACCACCATGCTTGACTGTAGGCAAGACACACTTGTCTGTGTACTCCTCACCTGGTTGCCACCACACACGCTTGACACCAACTGAAACAAATACATTTATCTTGGTCTTATCAGACCACAGGACATGGTTCCAGTAATCCATGTCCTTAGTCTGCTTGTCTTCAGCAAACTGTTTGCTGGCTTTCTTGTGTATCATCTTTAAAAGAGGCTTCCTATTGGAACGACAGCCATGCAGACCAATTTGATGCAGTGTGCAGCGTATGGTCTAAACACTGACAGGCTGACGCCCCACCCCTTCAACCTCTGCAGCAATGCTGGCAGCACTCATACATCTATTTCCCAAAGACAACCTCTGGATATGACTCTGAGCACGTGGACTCAACTTCGTTGAGCGACCATGGCAAGCCCTGGTCTGAGTGGAACCTGTCCTGTTAAACTGTTGTATGGTCTTGGCCACCGTGCTGCAGCTCAGTTTCAGGGTCTTGGCAATTTTCCTTGTAGCATAGGCCATCTTTATGTAGAGCAACAATTATTTTTTCAGATCCTCAGAGTTCTTTGCCATGAGGTGCCATGTGGAACTTTTATTGACCAGTATGAGAGAGTGAGAGCGATAACACCAAATTTAACACATCTGCTCCCCATTCACACCCGAGACCTTGTAACACCAATGAGTCACATGGGAAAATGGCTAATTTGACCCAATTTGGACATTTCCACTTAGGGGTGTACTCACTTTTGTTGCCAGCGCTTTAAACATTAATGGCTGTGGTGTGTTGAATAATTTTGAGGGCACAGATAGTTTACACTGTTAAACAAGCTGTACACTCACTACTTTACATTGTAGCAAAGTGTAATTTCTTCAGTGTTGTCACATGAAAAGATATAATAAAATATTAACAAATATGTGAGGGGTGTACTCACTTTTGTGAGATACTGTATCTGTAAAGGAGGGGGGAGAAGAAGGAGATTTTGCTGCCTCTAATGAAATAGTGCTTCTCTGTGTCTGGGAAGAGGAAGATGAGGAATGCTTGGTTATCCACTCCATGACCTGCTCCACATTTCCTGGCTGTATAGCTGAAGGAACAATTTATACTGTAAATGGATTGCCTTCAGACAAGGTCAGAGAAACCTTGCAAGAGAAAGATATAAGCAAGCTGAATTTGAAGTTTCATGAACTGTTAAAAGTGTCCATAGTATGCAGAAGCAGAGACATGCAGGCTTGGATGCACCCAGGCAAAGTGTAGTTTGAAGATAGATAGACCCATTTGCAACTGAACAGATGGCTCCATAAAAGATGGCCTTTTGGAAATTGGCAGAAAGGATGGCCCATCTCCAGACAGAATTATATCTGTTGAAGCACAGACAAGAATACTCTCCTAAGGGGCAAGGAGAAGATGCACATTATTTGAAAAAGGCAAACACCACCTTGAAGGCAGCAAGGTCACTATCCCCATTCCAGGACTGTTAAGTTGCACCACCTCCTGAGAGACTGCCCAGATTTTACACAAAGTAAGTTGATAAACTAGAAGGCCCTGCTGCCAGGTTAAAGTGGTTGTAAAGGTAAAAAAAAAAAAAAAATCCCTAAATAGCTTGCTTTACCTTAGTACAGTCCTCCTTCACTTACCTCATTCTTCGATTTTGCTTTTAAATGTCCTTATTTCTTCAGAAAAATCCTCACTTCCTGTTCTTCTGTCTGTAACTCCACACAGTAATGCAAGGCTTTCGCCCTGGTGTGGAGTGTCGTGCTCGCCCCCTCTCTTGAGGGGGGAAGGGGGCAAGCAGGAGAGTTAGGACGCCCACTAACACACAGCTCCTTTCTCTATCTGCAACGTAGAGAGCGTCCTGACTCTCCTGCTCGCCCCCTCAAGGGAGGGGGCGAGCACGACACTCCACACCAGGGAGAAAGCCTTGCATTACTGTGTGGAGTTACAGACAAAAGAACAGGAAGTGAGGATTTCTCAGAAGAAATAAGGACATTTAAAAGCAAAATCGAAGGATAGGTAAGTGAAGGAGGACTGCACTAAGGTAAAGGAAGCTATTTAGGGAAACAAAATTGTACCTTTACAACCCCTTTAAAGCAGTGGGGTGGCAAAGTGAAATGACTCCCCATCAAAGAACCAAAGATGTGATAGTTTCTTTTGTGAGTGGATGCTTCAATGGCTAAGGCCTCATGCACACTGGACATTATAAAAACACCAGTAGCGTTAGCTGTAGAAAGCTGTAGCTGTAGAATGAGTTTTGCAGCATATTGTAGCGTTTTTTAGCTTTTTTTGTCTTCTTTTCTTCTGTAGCAAAACTATACTCCTACAAAAGCTTATGGCTCGAAAACACTCATAAAAGCCAAATAGCCATTTTTTAGGGGAGTTTTCAGAGTAATGCCCCATACAAACGATCGGATTTTCAGTGGGAAAAACCTTGGATGGTTTTTCCGATGGAATTCCGCTCAAGCTTGGCTTGCATACACACGGTCACACAAAAGTTCTCTGATCTTTCGACCGTCAAGAACGCGGTGACAAATGACACTACGACAAACCGAGAGAATTAAGTTCAATGCTTCAGAGAATGCGTCAAATTGTTTCCGAGGAGGCGTTGGAATTTTGCTTGTCAGAATTTTTTTTTCCAGCCAGAAAACTCCCCTGCCAAAAAACACAGATAAAAGCCTATTAGCTAGATTCAGTAATGCCCGTACACACCATCACTTTATGTGATGAAAAAAAACGACATTTTCTGTGAAGTAAAAAATGACGTTTTTGAAACTTCAATTTTCAAAGACGAAGTTGCCTACACACCATCGTTTTTCTCACAATGTTCTAGCAAAGCGAGGTTACGTTCTCACCACTTTTTCCATTGAAGCTTGCTTCATAAGTAGCTTCTGGGCATGCGCGGGTGAAAAAACGTCGTTTTAAACTACGTTTTTTACTACACACGGTCAATTTCTGTGAAGTAAAAGTTGACGTTTTGAAAAACGACACATAAAATTGAAGCATGCTTCAATTTTTTTTGGTCGTTTTTTAGAAGACATAAAACAACGTTTTCCCCCACACACGGTCAATTAAAGTGACGTTTTTAAAAACGTCATTTTTTTTCATCACATAAAGTGATGGTGTGTACGGGGCATCAGAGTTAGGACTGTGTGCCTGTGTTCCTCCGATCCGCTCTGCAGACGGAAGAAAAAATAGGGTTTTCTTCCGTCTGCAAAATCAAATCTTTGCGGAGGCGGATGCGATCGTGTTCATCTGCTGACATCCGCAATCTCATAGGGACCAATGTATGTCCCTTTTTCATCTGCAAACAGATGGATGAAAAAGCGGACATACGGTCCGCACGTGTGAAAGGGGCCTTAAGGTACAAAATAGAAAAACCCATTAGGGGACAAGGAGGGTTTATCAAATGACAAATGTGCATAGCAACCATAAAATAAATAAATAAAGGTAAGTGTGAGAACATTCACATAGAGAACAAAAAAATATACTAGCCTTGGAGAAAATATATTTTCTGAATGTTACACCTGGCATACTTAAGGAAGGTTCACTATGGTGTCTTTCAGGAAATTGTTTAAATTATTTAGATTTCCCAGTTCTGCATCATTGATCTTGTGATTTACATTATGGGGCTTTATGAGCATGAATGAAATATATATATTTTTTCTAATTAATCCATGTAGGTGTAAACCTTTAACTGGATTTCAGCGTTTCTGATTTCCTGCAGCCTATTTCAGCCACTTCCTATTCATATGCATGAATGTCAGGGTTGGCTTCACATGATTGTTTTGTATTAACCTCTTGACAGTGACAAAGGTGAACTTTGCCTACACAATGTATGACACTACAGCCCCTTGTAGTCTCCATCAGGGTCCCATTGACAGGGGAACAGTGCAGGGGCTCAATTAAAAAGAATAAACACAAATTACCTTAACATGCTTATATTAGATTTTAGTAGGGCTGTTACTGATTAACCACTTAAGCCCCGGACCAATATGCAGCCTAAAGACCCAAGGTGTTTTTACAGTTCGGGACTGCGTCGCTTTAACAGACAATTGCGCGGTCGTGCGACGTGGCTCCCAAACAAAATTGGCGTCCTTTTTTCCACACAAATAGAGCTTTCTTTTGGTGGTATTTGATCACATCTGCGGTTTTTAGTTTTTGCGCTATAAACAAAAATAGAGCGACAATTTTGAAAAAAATGCAATATTTTTTACTTTTTGCTGTAATAAATATCCCCCAAAAACATATATAAAAACATTTTTTTTCCTCAGTTTAGGCCGATACGTATTCTTCTACCTATTTTTAGTAAAAAAAATCGCAATAAGCGTTTATCGATTGGTTTGCGCAAAATTTATAGTGTTTACAAAATAGGGGATAGTTTTATTGCATTTTTATTAATTTTTTTTTTTTTACTACTAATGGCGGCGATCAGCAATTTTTTTTGTGACTGCGACATTATGGCGGACACTTCGGACAATTTTGACACATTTTTGGGACCATTGTCATTTTCACAGCAAAAAATGCATTTAAATTGCATTCTTTATTGTGAAAATGACAGTTGCAGTTTGGGAGTTAACCACAGGGGGCGCTGTAGGAGTTAGGGTGCACCTAGTATGTGTTTACAACTGTAGGGGGGTGTGGCTGTAGGAATGACGTCATCGATCGTGTCTTCCCTATAAAGGGAATGACGCGATCGATGCGCCGCCATAGTGAAGGACGGGGAAGCGATCGGACCCCCCACCCGCTAATAGGCGAGGACGTACGTGTACGCCCATGTGCCTGTACGTGCCATATTGTGGACGTATATGTACATGCGGGGGTCGGGAACTGGTTAAAATTTTCACGTTCGATTAATCGTTTTTTTTTTTAGATGATTAATCTACTAATTTCGATTAATTTTAACACACATACAGATCCAACTACTTTTAGCTGATCTCCTTGCCGGCTGATTCCCAATGCAGCTACCAACCACTGGAAAAATGGATAGCAGGATACAAAAAACACACAAAGGCAGCGCTCGATGGGAATAACATTAAAACTTTTATAGTCTTCAAGGAGATAACAAATTAATATTGCACTGGAGATAAAATCGATGTAGTTACATAAACTGTAAAAATGGTGCGAGTAATACCAAACGGTAGCTAAAGCAGTCATAAAAACATGTAACAACGATACCACTGCTGAATCCAGATGAGGAGGGGTTAACATCAGTCCGTCGGCATGTAGATGTCCCGTGAAGGGAGCTATCACAACTCCCATTGGATGGCTGTAGAATCCCAGTTTGATAGAGGGAAGCGATAGAGGGAAGTGTAACAGCCCTTGCGTGTGGCAGACAGTAAGGTCCCGCCGGCATGTAGATATGTAGGCACAGCAAAGGAGCCATTCAGATGGACATGGCAAGCCCCGCCGGAGTCCGTGACGTCACCAGATCTCAGACGGAACTCCCTGAAGACCCAGAAGCCGGCGGAGAGGTGAGTACCGATCAAAAGAATTTTGGTCGATCAAAGAAAATAAACGATTAATGGAGGACTTAATATTTAATTTCCACAGCCCTAGATTTTATTGATTTGGTTTACATCCAAACTCCAAAATTTGTAAGCGTATAAAGTGCTGTTTTGTTATAATTTGTATTTGTAAGCATTCTAACTGAAAATCTATAATAGGTTCCCAGAAGTAAAAGGAAAGCATGTTTTGTTCCTCTGACCCTATCAGTTCTTTCTATAATTGAGCTTCAGTCGTAAAAACTGTTCACAACACAACAGTAAAATTGACCTGGTAGACAGAGGAAAGCAGCCTATTTGCCACCTTTTAGCTGCATGTTGGAAATATAAAATATCCATATGCAGTATATTTCATATTTACTAAATGAATATGAGTTTTTTTATGCTGGCCACACACTATACGAAAATTCGGCCGAAAATCGGTCGTAAAGAAAGATCTTTCGTTTTTCGGCCAGTTAATGGGCACAAAATCGAAAATCTTTTGGACGTTTTTGAGCCGAAAAAACGAAGGACAAGTTTGGAAATTTTCTGCAGAACGAACATTAAATCGTAAGGTTAATGTGTTTCCCGTCCGAACTTTCTGTACTAGGTATATGTAAAAAAAACGAACCATTTTTTTTTTTTTTAAGTCCACTGAACGATTTATCGCCCATTACATGATGGCACTATCGTTTGCACTCACAAAAGAACTTTCGTTTTTCGAAAGTTCGTTCGGACGATTTTTTGTGGAGTGTATGGCCAGCATTAGTCTTAAATGTTCTTATTTTGAACATGTTCCACAAATTACTTTTCAGTGCTGCAATATGTGAATATCTTTTTCTCAATAAATATGGAAAAGACAGCAGGAAACATGCATGCACGAATGACAATACTGGCTGCATTCACATGGGTGTCTTTAAAAAAATGTCTGATAATTTCAAACACAAAAGACATTACACATTTTTTCAGGTTATGGTTATCAAGGGATTTTTTTTAAAACACCCACATGAATTCAGTTGACATTTTCTATTCATTCTTGCTTGCAATATTTCCTACAGTCATTCCTTTGATTAAAGTGGAAAAAAAAAGTTCTAGTACAGAAATAATCTAACAATCAAATGTTTCAAACTACACAAATGGGTATTTTACAAAAGGCAACTATATTGTGCACTTGCTCCAGAGCTTAGTAAATGAGATACAACTTCACTTTGCAAAAAATATCCAATCACATTCAAGGAAAAAAAACAGCATTTTTGCTTGCGCATGATTGGATTATAGAAATCAGCAGAGCTTCCCCCCAGATCTAGAGCAACTGCACTTGCAGTGAACTTGCAGGGCACAGTATATTTGCCTTTAGTAAATCAACCTCCTCGTGATTTTAAAGCAGTACTAAACCCCAAAGCAAACATTTATTATATTGCAGCTTATAAGTTCTTAGGTGTGATGGCTGCATAAGTTTCCAATTTTAGGCTTTCTTCTTTTTTCATCTGGTGATCCTGCCAGTGAGTGCCCTTTCACACGGGGCTGTCTGTGTGCGGGCTCTGCTTTAGCTCAGCGGTGATCGCTCCGTCGATTCCCGCTGAACAGGCACATGACAGGTCTGTCTCTGCACACTGTGCAGGGACCGACTTGTCAGAGCGCTGCTCTCCCATATGGGGATCGGATGACGACGACCTGGCGGCCGGCCAGGTCAACGTGCTCGGATAAGGGGTCTGGTGTGGATTTTAGGGGGAACACGCCATTTTTAATTTGGGGGTGGAGTTCCCCTTAAAATCCACACCAGACCTGAAGGGTCTGGTTATGGATATTTAGGGGGAACCCTACGTCATTTTTTTTTTAAATTGACGGCGGGGTTCCCCTTAACATCCATACCAGACCTAAAGGGTCTGGTTATTGAATTTGGGGGGACCTCCGCGCATTTTTTTTCCCCGAACTCCGAACCCAGACCCGAAATTTCAGCAATTATTCGGGTTCGGGTCCAGGTTCGGGAAAAACCCAAAGTCCGTACCGAACCCGAACTTTACAGTTCAGGTTCGCTCAACTCTATGATCTGTCTGTATTGCATTTAGAGGAACAGAGACCCAGCGGTGATATCACTGGATATAAAATAAGGAATGTAGTTAATGTGTCAAAGTTTAATTTACAACTTAAAAGTTTCATTAGCCTGTTGATAAGGATGAGAAGGGCCAGGGCCCCAAATAATATACCAGTTAAATACCGCCTTAGATGGGTGAAGCAATTTCTGTGGGTGTATGGGCGATCTTTATAAACTTGAGTTGCAATCACCATGCATGGGAAGGTGCGATGGGGATGATTGGCTGTGATATTTGTGCACTATGGGCCAGATTCACAGAAAAAGTACGCCGGAGTATCTGCTGATACTCCGGCGTACTTTAAAATTCAACGGCATTTGGCTAAGATCCGACAGGCGTACGGCTTTGTACGCCTTCGGATCTTAGGATGCAATACTTCAGTGCCTGCTGGGTGGAGTTTGCGTCGTTTTCCGCATCTGGTATGCTAATTAGCTGTTTATGGCGATCCACGAAGGTACTCTTACGTCGTCGCTAGTCTGCTTTTCCAGTCGTAAAGTTGCGATTGCTATTTAGGTGGTGTAAAATTAGACAGCCCATGTTAAAGTATGGCCGTCGTTCCCGCGTCGAATTTCATTTTTTTTTTGCGTAAGTCGTTCGGAAATACGAAAGTACGTAACGCACGCCGCCGTTCAAAACATTAGGTCGGGTGACGTCATTTCGCGCAAAGCACGGCGGGAAATTTCAAAATGGAGCATGCGCAGTACGTTCGGCGCGGGAACGCGCCTAATTTAAATGGTACACACCCCATTTGAATTAGGCAGGCTTGCGCCGGACGGCTTTACGCTACGCCGCCGCACGTTTACAGGTAAGTGCTTTGTGAATCAAGCACTTACGCTGAAAACTTGCGGCGGAGTAACGTAAACGGGATACGTTACGCCACCGTAATTCTACATGAATCTGGCCCTATGTTTTTGTGGAACTGGAAGTCATGACATGTATGTGAAGCATGTGTTCTTTAATAAACTTGTTTCTGATAAATAAAAAAAATACCGCCTTAGAAATTCATGTACTGCGTAAAAGTCTAGGGACCCTGTTATATGTTTTTGTTTAGGAATGTAAACTTTCTTTTTGACATCTAATATGTAATAGAAGCATACTTTATTATCATCACTTGGGTTGCTTCCTTTCAGCAGTAAGCTTCTTTGTATTTTCCTAGGATAAATCGCTTGCAATATGATGAACTGTAATCTCTGGCCCTGTGATAAGATCCCTAACTACATGTGAAATGGTGTGACAGTTCATATTAGCAGGCCTGTTATCATCATAATGCCAAAATTGATCTATGTGTGATTTACTTACTGTGTGGATGACCTTGTGATGGTTAGTATATGTGCACCATGAACTTAGCCGGTGTCATGGTTGAATACTTCAACTTTCATCACCCAAAGACCTGCTGTGCTCACCTCTCTGTCTGTGATAAGCTATGGTAAAAAAGATTTATAAAGCTATTAGTAAATAATGTACCACGATTTTTCTCAGATTTTTTAACTATGAATTCTCAATTCACTATTTGAAGAGTAATAAGAGCTTTTTAAAAAATACCTTTACATATTTATATATAATATATATATATATATATATATATATATATATATATATATATATATATATATATATATATATATATATATATATATATATATATATATATATATATATATATATATATATATATATTCTTAAAATGCGTTGAAAATCTTTTATTTATTGCTTGCTATGTTATGTTAAATAGAAGGGCCACACTGCAATGCAATTCAGAATGCAATATTTCTTTGTACTGAATTTCTTGCATAACAGATGAAGTTTAAAATAAGAAGAGGTGTCTTCAGAAAAACAACAATATTTTACAGAAGACATTAAAGTGATAGTAAAGGCTTGCTTTTTATATTTTTTTGTCTTTTTTTAATAACAAAAATGTCATACTTACATGCTCTGAGAAGTGGTTTTGCACAGAGCAGCCCTGATCCTCCTCTTCTTTGGTTTCCCGCCAGCTCTCCTGGCTCCTCCTTCCTGTCGAGTGCCCCCACAGAAAGCAGCTTGCTATGGGGGTACCCGAGCAAGGTTGATCCCAAGCCACTGCTCTGTGTGTCCAGTCACACACAGAGCGTGGCTTGGCCTCAAACCCGCTCTCTTCTCATTGGTTTACTGGCAGTGATTGACAGTAGCAGGATCCAATGGCTACCTCTGCTGTCTTAGCCAATGAAAAGGGAGAGACGCGGAAGAGCTGAGAGGCTCTCATGCACAGCACGATGGATCAGGATGTGGCTCAGGCAAGTTTTAGGGGGGCTGGGGGTGCTGCTGAAAACAGAAGGATTTTTACCTTCATGCATACAATGCATGAAGGTAAAAAACCTAGAGCCTTTACAGATACTTTAAATTAGTCAAAATAAAATATTTTATTGGTAGGTGATGAACTTTATGACTTTTAGAAAAAATTAATTTTCACTGTACTTAGCTCTTCAAATTATTATTATTTAGGTACTTTTATAGCGCTGTCAATTTACGCAGCACTTTGCATATACAATGTACATTCACATCAGTCCCTATCCTCAAGGAGCTTACAATCTAAGGTCCCTAACTCACATTCATATACTAGGGCCAATTTAAGCAGAAGCCAATTAACCTACCAGCATGTCTTTGGATTGTGGGAGGAAACCGGAGTACATGGAGGAAACCCACGCTGGCACAGGGAGAACATCCAAACTCCAGGCAGGTAGTGTTGTGGTCGGGATTCGAACCAGCAACCCTTTTTACTGCTAGGCAAGAGTGCTACTCACTACACCACTGTGCTGCCCATATGAACCAACTCCAGTCACCGCTTGTAATATTAATATATATGTGTAAGTATTTTATATATATTGTGTTATATGTATGGCATGGTATATATGTGTTACATACAGGCATTCTAGGACAAGTCTATTTTACACATCAAAACTGTGCTCAGGCAACATTTGGAATCTGTAATCTAATTGCACATATCAAAAGGGACTTGTTAATGTTAATATGCAAGAATCCAGGACAAGTCCATTTTACACATAAAAAGGGTGTTAAAGGCTGTACAGGTTACATTGGTACCTGTTAATATAATTGCACATGTTGATGTTAATATGCAAGAATGCAAATTACGGCAGATGATGATTGTAGCTGTTTCCGGCTGGGGGTCATTATCTGTCACTCTGAAAGACAGAGTGTAGATCAAAGACGACCAATCAAATTGCTCAGCCATTCAGTGGATAGGCAATATAAGCTGGCATTTAGTCTTGTCTTGTTATATCTCCATGGATATGAAGGCACAGGTCTAGGAAAAGATGGAACTCTAAAGCTACTATTCTAAGTCATCTGTTGCAAGTATTTAACTTTGTTCTGTGTTGGAAGTCAAAATAAAGTGTCTTTCTCTGGAGAACTTGTGTTGCTGCGGAACATAACTATATCATCATTATAATAACTGAATATCAATTATCTACCACGATACATCACTACACTGCTTTGTTTTAAATTTAGTGAAGATGTTTAAAATGTCTTTTAGGTTTTTATTGGTGTCCTTCATTTCCTGTCCATGTGAAGTCCTTACATGTAATAGATGGTGCAACCCTTCCCTATTTCAATATAAATGTGTTTTTGCTTTTTGCATTGTCCTCATTTGAGAGATTTTCCATCTTTTTCTGTCTTGACACTGAGTAAGAGTAAATTTCACTAAAGGGGACTCTGACATAAATTAAGATGTAACTTAGGCTCTAACCCTATGACCACATGTAAAAAAAATAGCATTGCTCAAACACCTCCCATGCCAGCCTAAGCCCAATCATTGTGAAATATGTCAGAAGGGCATGACCAAGATGTGTGGAAGGTATCGGAAGCCTCCGTTAGTTTGCCAGTAAAATGTGATTGATCTCTGTGTAGTGTGTGCCTCCTAATTTTGCTACTGAGGTTCTAACCCTGTATAGTTTAAGCTTTAAAATACGGGTATGTAACAGGCGCTCCTCTCAGCGCCGTATTGCGTTCCGTGCAATGCCATCATTGCCCTGCGCCACGTGTGTTCCAGCTTGGAACGCTGAAGTGCGCCTCACCGCCGGCTCGTATCAGTGCATATGCATATGCATATGCACTGCACCTGTCCATTGCCTATAAAGGCATTCTCTTTAAATACAGGCCCTGTTCTATTATTGTCAGCTGTAGCTCGGCAACGCTACACATAATGGTGCCATTGTTCCCCAAGCTGAAACTCTGACCAGTCAGCAACTCCTGCATCAATGCTGCTACTATTGCTGCAACCGACTGTCATTGCCGGGGACAACTACACTGCGGAATCCCTACTTGCTACACTGGAGCCCTGAAAATTGATAAGTAGCCATTGTGTCACTTGTAGTGCTATAGAAAGTTCTGCTGCATACTTTCCACCTAAAACAATTGCTGTTATTCATTATGGCTTGTGGCTATTAACATACTACTTGGGATAGACTGTTGTGCCTATAATTGTTTGCTAATGAATATCTTAAAGGGACATCTACACTCAAATTACCTGAGCTATATTTGCCTCTCATATGCAACTATTAGTTGTCTCTACAACTCCTATTTACTACGTGTAATCTCTAAGTACCTGAGCTATAATTGCCTCTCATATGTAACTATTAGTTGTCTCTACAACTCCTATTTACTATGTGCCTGACATAAGTGTAATTTACTTATGGGCCTTGCCCTAACTTGTTGAGCATGTTCGCTCTAACTTTTCTATGCTAAGCGTTGATGGTATTCTCATACCAACTTCCTTATTGGCCTAATGCATCACTATATGTTTAAGTTATATGATGTAGAGAACCCCCATACTCCTGTTTGTGTGGAGTAACGCCTGATGTGTCCCTTACTGATAATCACTTGCATATAGAGTTGCATTGGAATCTTTAAATTGTTTCCTATAATTTTAAAAGCTAAGCTCTGATCGCATGTTGTAATGCGTCCTGGCTCAGTAGCTCAATGCCTTTCTTTATGTGATAGAGAGATGATGTAGAGAACCCACAAAAATACTGTTTGTGTGGAGTGACGCCTGGGGTCTAATACTGAATTCTCACATAAAGAGAAGCATTGAAATCATTGCTACCGCAGTTGTAGTTCACTCGGTTCACCAGTGCTGTTGCAGGGTATCACATTTTCCACTTTCAATACTTAAGAATAGACATGTGCCGACTGGAATATTTTGTTTTGTTTTTTCGTTTTCGTTTGGAAAATAAATTGATTTAGTTACTCCCGAAAATCGTTTAGATTTATTTTGTTTTTCGTTGGGGAATAGCTTTCATCCGAAAATCCAATAATACTTGGTTTCCGTCGAATGGGCAAAAGAATATTCGCCGGAATGTCGAATCTTTTTTGTTTCTGTAGAATGGTCAAACGAATATTCGACGGAACGTTTTTTATGTTGGATCTTTCGGTTTTCGTTTCTTGCACTTTCATTATCGTTTGTTAAAACGATAACGAAAAAAACAGATTTTTGGACGAAAATGCATTCTAACGAAAACTACACTTTACTTAAGAATGACAACATTAATTTTTAGT
Organism: Rana temporaria; assembly: GCF_905171775.1. Lineage (NCBI taxonomy): Eukaryota > Metazoa > Chordata > Amphibia > Anura > Ranidae > Rana > Rana temporaria. Next base: position 107,785,900 of record NC_053493.1, read on the forward strand.
TGATATCTATTTAAATCAGCTCGACAACACTGTGATCTTATTTCATAGTCACAGATTCACTTAAAAGGTCAAAAATTAGCATGTAAAAGAATCTGAATTTCTACCCCTTAACTGTTGCATGAATGTAGCCTTAGCTCTCAGGGATAGGTTCAAGGAAGGAAGGGTAACCCCTAGAAGTGGCAACCTCATGGAGTGACAACCTCAGCCTGCACTCCAACCAGGCCACGCCCAAATTCATTTCACCCCACCCCCTGGAGCTTAGTCTTGGGGATAGGTGATAGACATGTGCAATTTATTTTAGTACAAATGTAAATTTGGAGGAATTTTGGGTTATTCTGAGATTTGAATACATCTGAATCTCTGAAAGAAATAGTAAGGAATTTAGTTGAAATGTGTTTTGTCTATTCGTTTTCTAACGAATTCCAAATTTTTGGAACAATTCAAATATGGATCGGTCGAAAACTTATCGACCGATTCAAATTCTATGTGAAGAATAGCTTGTTGTTAATGAACGGCACGGAAAGCCGGCCGCCATTTCCTTACCAACTGATGACTCATCAACTGTCAGTGGGCTTCCCCACTGAGAGCTAAAATGTAAACAAACAAATTCTGGGGATGGGAAAAGTAAAAAAAAAAAAAACAATGTGCCCCCCAATCTGAAGGGCCTTCTAAGGGAAACCCCACGCCAATTATTTTTCTTAAATGGCATAGGGTCATCCCCAAAATCCATATCAGACCCTTATCCAAGCATGCAGACCGGCTGGTCAGGAAAAGGAGGGTACAAGTTAGCGTACCTCTTCCTACTGAACCATACCAGGCCACATGCTTCAACATGGGAGGGGTGCTTTGGCACAGGGAGGCTTCCCCCCCAAAGCACCTTGTCCCTATGTTGACCTGCTGAGCTGCATGCTCGGATAAGGGTCTGGTATGAATTTTGGGGGACCCCACGCCTTGTTTTTTTTTTCTCCACATCAGACCCCGACGGGTGACTTTTCTTATGCTGCCATACTTTTGTTTACATTTTCATGTCATGGCTGTGATGCTTTGCTTGGCAGACACGGAAGAAATTATACCCTCCAGTACTGCCACTGAATGCAAACCATTCATGTAAATAGAGCCGTGCTACGTCTGCCCTTGTAGCATGGAATTTACAGGGTTAAAGCAGGCAGTGAGAAGGCAACATATCATCTCTTCATCGCTTGTCAAACGTCTCTGAAAGAAAGGTTTACCTCAGGTCACTTTTCAGAGTGGCAGCAAGGTCTGCCTCATGTCTAAATGTAGCCTAGTGGCCATCAAGCCGACTTATATCACTAATACTGGCCAAGGCAGGCAAATGCCTCCCAGTAAGGTTCTTCTATCACTTATGTAATATGACAGCATTTTTCAAGTGTTTGTTATAGAAGTAATCAGTGTGCTCATACAGGTTAACCACTTTAGCCCCAGAAGAAATTACCCCCTTCCTGACCAGGCCATTTTTTGCAATACGGCACTGCATCACTGTAACTGACAATTTTGCGGTCATGTGACGTTGTATTCGAACAAAACTGATGTCCTTTTTTTTTCCACAAATAGAGCTTTATTTTAATGGTATTTTATTACCCCTGAGATAAAAAATGTGTGTGCTATAAACAAAAGAAGAAAGAACATTTTGAAAAAAAAAAACAATATTTTTTTATCTTTTCCTAAATATCCAAAATAAAAAATAAATAAATATATTGCTTTATCGGTTAAGGCCAATATGTATTCTTCTACATATTTTTGGTAAAAAAAATTGCAGTAAGTATATATTGATTGGTTTGCACAAAGGTTATATTGGTTATAGCATCAACAAAATAGGGGATAGATTTATGGCATTTTTTTTACTAGTAATGGCGGCGATCAGCGATTTTTATCGGGAGTGCGACAATGCGGCGGACAGGTGGGACACTTTTGACACTTTTTTTGGGACCATTGACATTTATACAGCGATCAGAGCTAAAATTAGCCACTGATTACTGTATAAATGTTACTGGCAGGGAAGGGGTTTACACTAGGGGGCGATCAAAGGGCTAAGTGTGTTCCCTAGATAGTGTTTCTAACTGTGATCGGATGTGACTGACTAGAGGAGGAGCCAGATCATTGCTCCTACTTAGGATCGCGGGTGGCCAATCGTGCTTGCCGGCCACATGCAGCGCGCGTGCCTGCTATGGCTTTTAAAGGAGCTGCCATACATATACAGAAATTTGTGCAAGAGAGCCATCCTGCCACCATATATGTACAGGAGCTGGTCAGGAAGCCGTTAAATAATTAACTTGCAGCTTTCAGCTTTACATGTCTGCTCTGAGAGGGAAAGTATGCAAGTAATAAAAACAAAAATCAAGTAAACCAAAAAAGACACATGTGCATTGTGACGTGTTCTCTTTAAATACATTTAAAACAATTAATTGAGCCTGCTCATGAAAGAATCATTGAAATAAAATAATATATGACTATTCTTCAATAAAACATGACTTCGTTTTCTTCCACTTTATTAAAAATATTACATCAAAAAACTATGTATCAAGAGCAGATTAGACAGAAAATAGATAAGCATGACTTTTTAATCCATATGAGTAGATTTAGGCCAGTGATTTCATAGCAGGGGATGTCTTCCATGAAAGAACTTGATTATTTATTGTTTAATGTCCTGACATTACAAAGATTAGCTTATGAAAAATGCTAAATGACTTTCCATGTTGCTCACGCTTCTTAATGCCTCGGTTGTATTACAGGGTTTATTTAATGCTGTTCACTTTAACCAGTGCAGAATATCTACATAATCTGTCAACCTTGGTGAAATATAAATCTGATGACTTGTTTATAAAAGGTTCTAGTGCAAATTATATAAATGTAGTCTGATATTTCTAGCACGACATTGGTCTGTTATTTCCTTCCAGGGCAAAGCAGTTCATTCATTGGATATCCAGTGTACATAGACTCAAACATTTTATTTGGAATACATAGCATTGCTTCCATAGTTTCTGGTTATATTAGCTGGAGCAAACTGATGCGACAAAGAAAGAAGCTTTATTTTAAGGATTTCAACATAAAATTCTAAATCAAATTAATGAAATATAGGTTTACATTACCTACAGTTCATTAAATGATCACTAATTTCAATTACATTTTCAATGAATAATAGAAAAATTTCCAAGCTGGCATATTTCATGATGCAGAAATGAATGATCATTTTAATTTAGTACAGTAAAAAAAGTTCCACGTTGTACTTAGAAAATCTTATAAGGTTGTGAAGTGGATATGGCGCTGCTTGTTCCTGGTGTGGGCACTGAGGTGTGTGCCTCTTTAACCACTTCAGCCCTGGAAGGTTTACCCCCCTTCATAACCAGGCCATTTTTTGCGATACGGCACTGCGTTACTTTAACTGACAATTGCGAGGTCGTGCGACGATGTACACAAATAACATTTATGTCCCTTTTTTAACACAAATAGTGCTTTCTTTTGGTGGTATTTGATCACCTCTGCAGTTTATTTTTTTTGCACTATAAACAAAAAAAGACAGACAATTAATATATATATATATATATATATATATATATATATATATATATATATATATATATATATATATATATATATATATATATATATATATATATATATATATATATATATATTACTTTCTGCTATAAAATACACCCAATAAAAAAAAAAGGAAAAATCAAATTTCTTCATCAGTTTAGGCCAATATGTAAAAAAAAATAGGCATATATTGATTGATTTGCGCAAAAGTTATAGCGTCTACAAACTAGAGGACATTTTTATGGAATTTTTATTTATTTATTTACTTTTACTAGTAATGGCAGCAATTTTTAGCAGCGAAAAAATCGGGCACCTAACTGGCACTTTTTGGGGACCAGTGACACTAATACATTGCTAAATAATATGCAATGTAACTGTTCCAATGACACTGGCAGGGAAGGGGTTAACATCAGGGGTGATTGAAGGGTTAAGTGTGCTCCTAGGGAGTGCTTTCTAATTGTGGGGGGAATGCTGTGACTGGAAGAACACAGAGATCCATGTTTTTGGTTAGTAGAAAAACAAGATCTCTGTCTTCCTCCCTCACAGAATGGCGGTCTGCCTTGTTTACATAGGCAGACCGTCATTCTGCCTCTTCTGTGAACAATCACGGAGACCTGCTGATTGGTTCCCGCTGTGTCCAATCCCAGACCCACTGCACAAAATCCTGTACCTGTATGTAATTTTGCACCGGAGGGCCACCCTGCCACAGTATATCTGTGTGGGGTGGTCCTTAAAGGGGTTGTAAAGGAATTTTTTGTTTTGCTGAAATTACTGTTTACAGGGTCTAGAGACATAATAGTTAACTAATTCCTTTTAAAAACGCTTAAAAATAGATAACACTCAATCATATAATGTACCTGTAGTTTCTAGTTTTGTTTTTGCATCTAGTTTCATTTTTGTGTGTTATTTCCTGCCTCTGTGCTATACAGAGCATACAGAGCCATAGAGCAGTGATGGTTTGGAAAACGAAACTAGAAACTAGACACATAGTAATCACACCTCATTGAAGTTAGTGACCACAGAGAGAAAGCTCCCAGTACTGTGGTCATCATGAAACAGACAACCAGAAAGTGCGGAGATCAGAGAAGAATTACAGCAACTTGAGAGCAAAAACGAACAATGAGGACATGAAAACAGCACTGCATTAAGGTAAAGGAAGCTATTAAGATACAAAAAAAAATCCTTTACAAACCCTTTAAGTGGTTAAATACACCTGGAATTGACGTGCTAATAAAGTGACCGATTTCTGCTCAATACATGAAATGTGAAAATAAGCAATAGTGTAAAATAGGTGTGAAAAACAAAATATTTGCTTTAACTTGCAATATATAGGTAAACCTAGTACGACAGCACTCTGTGGCTATATACAGATTCCAAATCCACGGCTGTCTCTCTCTTCTCCTTAGTTTGTCTGACCATCCAAATCACTCACTTGTAATGAAGAATGTCTCATGATGTGCAGATGTAACAGCACTGGTGAACGGAGTTTGTACTTATGTCAAGCTCGTAGTAAATAGAAGTTGTAGTAACTCTTACTTGCATATGACAGGTACTTTAGTTGAGTATTAGTACTTGCGTATGAGAGGCAATATAGCTCAGGTAATTATAGTAGCATACTTGAGGTGAATATTGTAGATACAATGCTATTTGGATATGAGAGGCAGTATAGCGCAGGTAAATATAGTTGCAGACATGAGCTGTAATTATAGAGGTAGCAATGCATGCAGTATAGCTCAGGTAAATATAGTTGCAGATATGAGCTGTAATTATAGAGGTAGCAATGCATGCAGTATAGCATGCATAGGTATAGGTATATATAGGTAAATATAATAGGATACGTGAACTAAATATTGCTGTAGTAATTTAGAGGTAGCTGTCCCTTTTAAGTACTCCTTTGCAATGAAGCTTTAGCACAATAGTATCTCCCAGAAGATATGGTAATATCCACACAGTATTTGTAATACTACAATTGTAATAGATGAAACATTAGCATAAGATCTTCCTATAGAACTACAAGTGAAGGAATGACTACTTATCCGTGTGTAGGTATCCTTATGCAGGAGATGGAATGTCCATGGTGCAAGATGTACTAAGCATGTAGGTAGTTCGCAGGAATGCTGTAGTTGTAGGGGAAGTCTTAGCAGCAAAGTAGTAGTTGTTTCCTGGAGCGGTATTCCGGCAAAGGGAGCAAAGGCAGCAGCATGTGTAAGGTAGCTGAGCTGACAGGCTACGGCTGACAATAATAGAACAAGACGCGCTGACGTCTTCGCCCATAGGACGGGTGTCTGCTTGCCGGCCGGCTGTTTGTTTTTATACGTGATTTTATTCAGATGCTTTTGTGAGTATATCTGACTTTTTTACATTAAACTTTGTGCATACAATATTATGCTATGCGAGTATTTCTTCCCTCGGTACTGTACGTGATACCTGCTGTGAGTGAGGTGATCGTTTCCACTTGGTCGGATTACTTCCATCCACCCCCCAGCTGTCTAAACTGAGAAGATCGACTTTGGATCCGATCCGTCCATCATCCTAACGACCTATTCCAGTCCAGAGTGTGTTTTACTTCCAGGCTCAATTAGCCTGTGTTCTGGTAAGCAGGCTTGTACTTCTGGTGAAGGTACACGTGTGATATTGGTGCCATTAGGCTTTTCTTCACGTTTCTGTCATTGTGGAATCACTTTTGTTTGAAGCATATCAGGACTTTCTCTTTTTCCTTTTTGCTGCCATTTAGTTGTTGGCAATTGGACTTTTATACTATTTAACATATAATTATGTGGGTACATTTACACTTATGCACCTAGTGTGGTATTTATATTGTTTATATTTAAGATCATTTCCACTGTTTTTATTTTCATGTTTGTTTACAGCAAAGTGTTTCGTATTTTCTTTTGCAATAATAGAACAGGGCCTGTATCTCCATTAAATGCTTTTATAGGCAGGAGATCAGGTGCAGTGCATCGCACTGATTTCAAACAGGGAGCCGTGTGCAGCGCACTTCCGCTTTCCACGCTGGAACGCAGGGTGGCGCCGGGCGATGATGTCATCGCACGAGGGCCGCAATGTGCTCCAGCATGGAACGCCCTACGGCACCGAAGGCGCCTGTATTATCAATAGGAACAGACGCGTGGAGCGCCTGTTACAGCACACTGCTGGATTCTGTAGAAATCTTCACTGTTAGGTTGCCCTGTCCTCTTCCTGCTGCTGGGCTCTTAGCACTGTGGGGGTTACCAGCCTAGCTCTCTACTACAGTAGTATTCCCATTGAGGGCAGCGGCTTAGAGTACAATTTACTATTTTATTTTATGCATTCGGTCCATAGTGCGGAACATACTTTCCTTGTTTCTACTAAGTGGACTGGGTCTTTGCCAAACTCTCCATTAAAACCAAAATCTCACAATATATGGCATTCAATATTTGGCTTACAAATTAAAATACATGACAAGGGATTCTCAAAGCACTATATTTTAGCTAAATGCACAACAAATGATGCTAGTTTTGTACCTACCTTTGCCTTATTAAAAATTAAACTGAGCCATCACAGCAAATGGTCTCCTATTACCTCTCTTGTCCAGGAAAGATTTCTCTGTGCTCCAACCCTCAATTTCTTGACCTGCGACATAGGCCTAGCCAAGGTAAGTACTCGTGGGCCTTCTCATATGAATCACAGGTTAAAAGAGCAGATTAACTTTAGGCAACTTTCATTATATGTTCTTGAGAAAGATACTTGCCAGTTAATAATAGGATTGTTTTCTGGTCTGATTAACAAAAGGTCGGGGGATAAACATGTTCATTGTATATACAGCTTGTATATTAAAATGTACCGGTCCTTTTTAGTTTTTCAGATAATACATTTCTTTTTATATGACAGCTATTTTTTATTAACTTTAATGGTTAAAGCCATTACTGTGTGTAAACTACTGTAAAAATGTTAGAAATAAAAAGATTAAAACAGCAGTTTACTTATGTGTGAATCAGGAGCTCAACATTGGTTGTTTTAATAGGCGTATAGCCTAGTTTATTTCTTACAGAAAAACAGTAACTTAAATTTAGAGGCTTATAATAACTAATGAATTGACAACATAAATATCAGTATTAATGTAGTGCAAGCTATTACACAGATAATGGGAACACATACACATTAATAAAAGTTATGGCTGTTAGGTAATGATATTCTAAAAAACATAAATAAGCCTAAAGGTGAGCTTTACTGGTACAACTGTAATGTGAGAAAGCTTTAAATTAAAGTGTGACGCTTGGGCATATCTAGTGATTCATCATTTCTGTTATTTGGTCTTTCAAAGGCTAACATTGCTTTTTGTAGGGCAAAGAATTATAAGGCCACACCATGCAAGCAACGCACTTTGTAATAAGGAGGAGGAAACAGACTTTGGCCATGTAAGCTCTGAAAGATTTTACTCTCTTCTTGACCAGGGCATGTTTTGCTGTTCGGCACTGCACTACTTTAAAGGGGAGTTCCACCCACAATTTCACTTTTTAAATATAAATACCCCTGTAATACACAAGCTTAATGTAGTCTAGTAAAGTTAGTCTGTAAACTAAGGTCCGTTTTGTTAGGTTGTTAGAGCATTTAGTTTGTTTATAATCTAGAAATAGACCGTGGCCATCTTAAGTGTGGGCATCATTAAGCCAGACTGTATGACTTCCTGGATTTCAGCCTTGCAGATCTCGCACATGCTCAGTGCTGCAAAAACGATGTAATAGGTTTTAGTCAGGTTTCCATAGCAACGGGAGTGTCAGAGGAAGTTGCCGCCCCTTCTCTATGCAAATAGGCTATTTGCAAGGACTACTGGTATACATGATGCCTATCCCAGAAACCCTTGCGAATAGCCTTGTGACTTAATAGCCTAGGCTAATAAGGAGGAGGAAGTAATGAAGGACAACAAAATAAAGGTATTTACAAGCAACAAAATAAATAAAAATTGTCCATTCTGAACACTATGAGATTAGGGCATGCAGCACAGACAAACATAAAAAAAATGGGTGGAACTCCACTTTAACTGGCAATTGCACAGGCATGCAACACTGTATGCAAATTGAATGTATATCTTTTTCACACAAGTAGAGCTTTCTTTTGGTGGTATTTGATAACTACTGTTTTTTTATTTTGTATTAAATAAATGAAAAAACACAGAACATTTTGAAAAGAAAACAATATTTTTTACTTTCTGCTATAAAATACAAGTTAAAACCATCAAATGTCTTCATAAATGTAGGCCAAATTGTATTCTGCTACATGCTTGGTAAAAAAATCCCTATAAAGATAGGTTTGTGTGAAAGATAGAGGGCCAGATCCACATAGCGAGTACGCCGGCGTATCTACTGATATGCCGACTTACTTTCAAATTACCTGCGTCGTATCTTTAGTTTGAATCCTCAAACCAAGATACGACGGCTTCTGGGTTCGATCCGACAGGCGTACGGCTTTGTACGCCTTCGGATCGTAGGTGCAATACTTCGGCACCCGCTGGGTGGAGTTTGCGTCGTTTTCCGTGTCGGGTATGCAAATTAGCTTTTTCCGACGATCCACGAACGTACGCGTGGCCTTCGCATTCGCGTGGTCGTCTCTAGTCGGCTTTTTCCGGCGTATAGTTAAAGCTGCTATTTTGCGGCGTATAGATAGACTTGCCATGTTAAGTATGGCCGTCGTTCCCGCGTCGCAATTTGAATTTTTTTTTTGCGTAAGTCGTCTGTGAATAGGGATGGACGTAAGTCACGTCTAAGTTTAAAAAAATACGTTGTTGCGAAGTCATTTCGCGCTAAGCACGGCGGGAAATTTCGAAACGGAGCATGCGCAGTTCAATCGGCGCGGGGACGCGATTCATTTAAATGAATCACGCCCCCTAATCGCCGATTTGAATTCCGCCGCCAGAAATACACTACGCCGCCGTAACTTACGGTGCAAAATCTTCCTGGATTCGACTTAAAGCCAGGTAAGATACGGCGGTGTAGCGTATCTCTGATACGCTGCGCCTATCCAATTCTATGTGGATCTGGCCCTGAGTGTATACTAATTATGGTACATATACTGGAATTTGTATTTACTTTTTTTTTTAATACATGTAATGGCAGTGATCATATCTATATTTACTAGTAATGGCGGCGTTTAGGGACTTATAGTGGCACTGCGATATTGCTGTGGACAAATTGGACATCTAACTGACACTTTTGATACTTTTTGGGGATCAATGACACTAATACAGTGATTGGTGCTAAAAATATGCACTGTCACTATACTAATGACTCTGGCTGGGAAGGGGTTAACATCAGAGGTGATCAAAGCATCTTCTAAAGATGATGCACAAGAAAGCCCGCAAACAGTTTGCTGAAGACAAGCAGACTACGGAGATGGATTACTGGAACCATGTCCTGTGGTGAAAAATAGTCACGCTATAAACTAACAATAAATGAACGATATACAAATACCTAAGGCAAACGATATCACATCAACTAGTGACAATATATCCAGCCAGAACTTGACATACACTGGCTGAACTCACCTGCACACACCAAAGTGAACAGCTACAGTATGTGTACAAAAACCTAGGCTGATAAAAACAAGGTCTAGGGTCACACTCAATATTATGTTAATATATGTGCTATAAGTGAACAATTACAAATAAACATTGAAAAGCAAAAATATCAAGGTGAGAATGAAAAATATATATGGTGACTGAAAAAAGACTCCTAATATCGAGGATAGCCCAATTTCAAAATGTTAAGGACAAAGAAAGTCCGCGAGTGCATAGAAAAATTGAAGAAAAGGTGATACATTTTGGACAGCTGCACTCCAATAAAAGGTAAAAAGGTGTTGCCTTTTATTCTGGTAAAAAATACTACAAAAGCAAGAAAAAAACAGCAAACAGTGGGGTAATAGAGCTAATAGCTCTATTACCCCACTTGTTGCTGTTTTTTTCTTGCTTTTGTAGTATTTTTTACCAGAATAAAAGGCAACACCGTAGCGTACTTCCGTATTCCCGGACGGCTTACGCAAACAACGTTAAATTTTGAATTTCGACGCGGGAACGACGGCCATACTTTAGACAGCAATACACTTGCTGACTAAAGTTAGGGCACCAAAAAAAACGACTAACTTTGCGACGGGAAACTAGACTAGCGGCGACGTAGCGAACCCGAAAATCCATCGTGGATCCGCCGTAACTCCTAATTTGCATACCCGACGCTGGTTTACGACGCAAACTCCCCCCATCGGCGGCCGCGGTACTACATCCTAAGATCCGACAGTGTAAAACAATTACACCTGTCGGATCTTAGGGATATCTATGCGTAACTGATTCTATGAATCAGTCGCATAGATAGAAACAGAGATACGACGGCGTATCAGGAGAAACGCCGTCGTATCTCATTTGTGAATCTGGCCCATTGTCACTAGTTGATGTGATATTGTTTGCCTTAGGTATTTGTATATCGTTCATTTATTGTTAGTTTATAGTGCGACTATTTTTTCTTTAAACATTTTCTCGCATGGTTTCACATGTATATTATGTCGCAGCTTAGTTTTTCATTAGTGTTGTTCAAGTCGTCATTAGTGCAGTATTAACCCCCTTTTTTACACTGTGGTCTGATGAGACCAAGATAAACTTATTTGGCTCAGATGGTGTCAAGCGTGTGTGGCGGAAACCGGGTGAGGAGTACAAAGACAAGTTTGTCTTGCCTATAGTCAAGCATGGTGGTGAGAGTGTCATGGTCTGGGGCTGCATGAGTGCTGCCGACACTGGGGAGCTACAGTTCATTGAGGGAACCATGAATGCCAACATATACTGTGACATACTGAAGAAGAGCACAATCTCAAAATATGGGATGACACCCTCGAAGCGGTAGATGACAGAGAATCATGTCTCCTGGTGCTGCTGGATCTCAGTGCAGCATTCGACACAGTAGATTACAAAACTCTACTCATTCGTCTTAATGAAGTAGCCGGAGACACAGACTCAGATCTACCCTGGTTCGCATCCTTCCTAGAAAATCATTCCCAGATAGTGAAACTAGGAGCCTTTACCTCAGGAACACGCAACATTTCTTGCGGAGTCCCTCAAGGATCACCCCTCTCACCCGTGCTTTTCAACATCTACCTCCGCCCACTACTCAAAATCATCAGCAAACAGGACCTTTGCTACCACTCCTACGCTGATGACACTCAACTTTACTTTCGCATCACCAAAAAAATGACCAATATCACGGATTACAAAAATGTCTTGCACTAATCGATGACTGGATGACTGAGAGCTCCCTCAAACTTAATATATCCAAAACAGAACTTCTTCTCCTCCACGCAAACCAAAAGACTAAAGCTAGGACCTCATGGACACCACTCAACATCCTTGGCTATACAAGTTACTCACTTACTCACTCACTCATCCCTCCCTTTGGAGACTGAGCCGCAGGGTAGCATTCCAACATAATAAGGACCCCAAACACACCTTCAAGGTGACCACTGTCTTGCTGAAGAAGCTAAGTGTAAAGGGTAATGGACTGTCCAAGCATGTCTCCAGACCTAAACCCTATTGAGCATCTGTGGGGCATCCTCAAATGGAAGGTGGAGGAGTGCAAAATCTCTAAAACCACCATCTCTGTGATGTCATCATGGAAAAGTGGAAAAGGACTCCAGTGGCAACCTGTGAAGCTCTGGTGAACTCCATGCCCAAGAGGGTTAAGGCAATGTTGACTCGCGGTTGTAATTGCCAGCACCCGACTATTAAAAAAAAAAGAAAGAAATCGTGTGGGGTCCCTCCCCCCAGTGGATTTTAAGGGGAACCCCATGCCTAATTTTTTTTTTAAAGTGGTGTGGGGTTCCCCTCAAAATCCATACCAGACCCTTATCTGAGCATGCAGCCTGACAGGTCAGGAAAGGGGGGGCACGCAAGCACCCTTCTGAACCATACCGGACCACATGCCCTTAACATGGGGGGTGCTTTCACATGCCCTCAACTTGGAGCCACCCCAAAGCACCTTGTCCCCATGTTTATGGAGACAAAGGATCTCTTCCCCACAACCCAGGGCTGTGGTTGTGGGGGTCGGCAGGCAGGGGGCTTATTGGAATCTGGAAGCACCCTTTAACAGGAGAACCCCAGATGCCACCCCCCCCCATGAGTATTGGGTACCCCTACCCATTTACCAAAAAAGTGTCAAAAAGTAATAAGAACACAGAGACAGTTTTTGACAATTACTTCATTAAAAAAATAAAAATAAAAAAACAGTGTCCCTGATGTAAATCCATCATCAATCATGCCGTCTGCCCCACCCGTAAAAGAACAAAAACAAAGTTCTGCCTTCATTGACAGCCGACCGTCTAATGCGTCCTCCACCATTTGATAGTTCTTATATAGGTAAGGGCGGGCCACCTAGTAACATCACCTGTTGGCACCGCTCCCCTTGTGACATCAAGGACTGGTGCATGCTGGGTGGAGCCCAAGCCGTTTTTTTTATTTATTTTACTTTTTTTTCTGCTAATGTTTTTTTTTAATTCAGCTATCAGTGGGGAAGCTCACTGACAGCTGATGACTCATCTGTTGTTAATGATGTCACGGCCCACTTCCTGTCCCCACTTCTTATTAACAAGCTTTTAATGCACCCTGATTGGGCAAAGATTTGCCCAATCAGGGTGAGGAATGCACTGTGCAGTGCACAGTGCATTGTTAGGGCTTTCGGTGCGACTAACACCCTGCAAATTCAGGTGTTTCCCGAACAAAGCGAACAGCCAATGTTCAGCCCAAACATTTATAAACCAATTAGGACTAATGCAAACTTTTACTTGTCTTTACAAACATTGTACCATATTCTGTTGAAAATATGCAATATGAACAGCTATTGCTTTATACTGATTGACACCAAATCCTATCTTTGACAGGAATGGAACAACATTAGACCCTGCAGATCATGTATAGTAATTTTCTCTTAAAGTGGAAACCCCCAGATCCTTTTGCTTTAAAATCAACCTGGGTGCTTAGTTAGGGTTGTCTTATTCACTGTATATGTTAACATAATTGTCCATATTAGTAAAACCTATACAGTGAAACCTCGGATTGAAAATAACACGGTTAACGAGCGTTTCGCAATACGAGCACTTTTTTTAGAAAATCCTGACTCGGTTTGCGAGTGTTGTCTCGCAAAACGAGCAAGATTCAAGCCACAGTGGTGTGCAGTACCGCATTTGGCCTGAGATGCGGGGGGCGCTGGAGCCAAGCGGAGCAGATCAGAGGCAATTGGAGCCGTAGGGAGCCTCCGAAAATACTCAGAAATACTCAGTTCCCGAGCCATTCCGAGGTTTTCCGAGTTCAGCTGAGCTGTCCCAGAGCCTTTCTGAGTATTTTCAAGGTTTTCAGGCGCCCCCCACCTCTGGCCACATGCGGTATTGCATGCCATAGAAGTCAAGGCAGAACAAATTATTTTCATTTCCATTGACTTCAATGGGGAATCTCGCTTTGATATGCAAGTGCTTTGGATTACGAGCATTCTCCTGGAACGGATTATGTTCGCAATCCAAGGTTCCACTGTATTTCTCATGATATATGATATCACATTTTGTTACCATTATTTTGTACCTAACAAAAAGTTTGTAAACAAAAAGAAAAATCATCTTGGGTAATAGAAACTGATTTAAAATTTTAATACAGATACATTGAAGCTCACAAGTTTACTGGCAAACGTTTGTCCTAATTTCTCTGTTAATTACTACTTAGAGTCCGATATATTTGAAGGACGAAGAATGCTGCAAATGCCTTCATCAGTGTAAATGTCAATGCACATGGGTTACATTTTTAAAGTTAAAACTTCTGTAATAACTTCAAATATGTGCATATTAGAAATGTTATAAACTTCAACTTTAAAGTCTTGTGTGTTTGAATATTCACAAGGGTAACAAAGTAGTGGTGGGACCCTAGGCACCTCCAAATAAAAGTCTGCTAAGGACTACTAGAAGACTCTTGCTGATCTGATAGTATATACAGTACATCCTATATGCAGGGCCGCCATCAGGGGGGTACAAACAGTACACCTGTAAGGGGCCCGGATGGCATCCCCCTTTTTTTTGTCAGCACCCAAAGCCCCCCCCCCAACCTCTAAGGGGTCCGGTGGTCCCCAGGGCCCCAAATGGCATCCCCCCTTTTTTTTTGTCAGCACCCAAAGCCAGCCCCCGCTTCTCAATTTGCGACACTCCCCCCCCTACTTCTCAATTTGCGGCGGCAGCACCCCCCCTTTCTCCAAGTTTTCTGCTTCAGGGGGCCCATGTCTGAATCTGTGTAAGGGGCCCCCGCTTATATGCCGCAGTCAGATGTAGATTCTCACTTTCAAAACTTATCTCATTCAATGGCAACTCCATGAACTTTTGATAATACTATGTAATTAAAATGATCATAAAGAGTTGCTGTATAATTTACCATATAATAGTTCCAGTACATAAGAAGATGAGAATGTAATTTCATTTTAATGTGCTCCAGATTCAGCACAGAATGAAAAAAATTGACCTATGTCATTATCTCATATTGAGGCACACATGAAAAACTTTTGACCTGTATCACTCAAGAAACATACATATTTTACAAAGAGGAAAATCCATACCAACCTAATATCTTAATTGTTATAGCTCAGGTTTGAATCCATATTACAGTAAGGCTTCATTCAAGTAGAGGACAGGAAATTTGGTAATTACTGATCGGCATGATGCTGTAGCAGCTTGTGTAAAAGACATGATATCATTTCACTTTCTTGAAAATGTAAATAATATATTATGCATTTGTAATGTCATTTTCAACTAGAGTAGACAGACACAATTTTAAGGATTTTGAGTTTCCAGCTCAGTAGTGACTTCATTATGAATGTCGTAGGCCAACTTACTTGACAAATAATGTCAAAGGTGGATTTCTTGCAGGGAGTAGGGATGAGCCAAACACCCCCCTTTCGGTTCGCACCAGAACCTTCGAACGGACTGAACGTTCGCGCGAACATTTAGAACCCCATTGACGTCTATGGGACTCGAACGTTCGAATTCAAAAGTGCTCATTTTTAAGCCTAATATGCAAGTTATTGTCGGAAAATGTCTTTAAAAACCCGGGTCTTGCCCCGAGGGAACATGTATCAATGGAAAAAAAGTTTTAAAAACTGTAGTTTTTTTCATCATTGGTATCATTGTATCCACTTCAGGACTCCTGAAAAAACTACAGTTTTTAAAACTTTTTTTCCATTGATACATGTTCCCTCGGGCAAGACCCGGGTTCTCATAGATGTTTTCATAGGCATACTATAGACACCCAGCAGGTACAATATTTAAAGGAATTTTTCATTTTTTTTATTTTTTTTATTTTAAGCATCATTAAAATCACTCTCTTGAATCTTTAGGTGCAAACTACAGAGCACAAGTGCAGTACACACCAAGAAGTTTAGGTGCAAACTACAGAGCACACTTGCAGTATACACCAAGTGGGTTTAGGTGCAAAGTAATGAGCACACGTGCAGTATACACCAAGTGGGTTTAGGTGCAAACTAATGAGCACACTTGTAGTATGCACCAAGTAGGTTTATGTGCAAACTAATAAGCACACTTGCAGTATACACCAAGTAGGTTTAGGTGCACTGAGCACATGGGCAATATAACACGTGAGAAGAACACTGCTGCTAACACAATCAACTGCCTGACAGATTAGGAAGAACTAATCTAACTAAACTATACAGTGTATAAATATATGTACAACACCTGGGATGTATATATATCCTCTACACACTGTAAATGTAACTGACTAGCCTGCCTGCTCTATCTAGCTAGAAAAAAAGACAATCTTTCTCTCTGTCTGATCAGTAACCAGCGCCGGAAAAAAACTCCACGAGACCGCCTTGCAGGCGGCCTTTTATAGTGTGGGGCGTGTACTAAAGCCCTGAGCCATAATTGGCCAAAGCCACCCTGGCTTTGGCCAATTACGGCTCTCTTTACTGACGGCGTTGTGATTGGCCAAGCATGTGGGTCTTAGAGCATGCTTGGCCAATCATAAGCAAGCAATGCCGCAGTGAATTATGGGCCGTGGTGCGTCACTCGAATTTGGCGCGAACAACCCATTTTGTTCATATTTCGCCGAACGATCGAACATACGATGTTCGAGTCGAACATATGTTCGAATCGAACACGAAGCTCTTCCCTAGCAGGGAGTAGTAAATAACTAGTCAACAAAAAGCATTGCAGTAACAATCACCCTAAAGCATGAAAAATCATGTCAGGTACCTAAATGAGGCAAAAACACTATGGGGCTGATTTACTAAAGGCAAATATACTGTGCACTGTGCAAGTGCTGCTGCATCCCTTCAAGTGCAGCTGTTTCAGAGCTTAGTAAATGAGGGGAAGCTCTCCTGACCTTCATCAACCAATCATGTGCAATAAAAATGTTTATTTATTTTTCTTTGCATGCGATTGGGTATTATTTATAAAGTGAAGGTGTACCTCATTTACTAAGCTGCGCTTGCAAAGTTCACAGTCTATTTACCTTTCGTAAATTAAACTAACCAATAGACATGTGCATTCGTTTTCGTCCGAATTTCTGGGATTTTCGAGTTCGTTTTAACAAACGATAATAAATGTGCAGAGTCCAAAATCCAAAAGATCCGACATAAAATATGCTTTAGTTTAGATTCATTGTGACAACAGTTCAATATAGATAGGAGATTCGACATGACAGTGACAATAGCGATCTGTGTCTATCAAATCTGCGGTTGAATGTGCCTAACCTAACTCTATTAGTCCAAGATTGTTCGACATAGAGAGAAAAGATTCGACATTATAGCGACATGAAGATTCGATATAGAGAGAAAAGATTCGACATAGAGAGAAAAGATTTGACATTATAGCGACATGAAGATTCAACATTATAGAGAGAAAAGATTCGACATAGAGAGAAAAGATTCGACATTATAGCGACATGAAGATTCGATATAGAGAGAAAAGATTCGACATAGAGAGAAAAGATTTGACATTATAGCGACATGAAGATTCAACATTATAGAGAGAAAAGATTCGACATTGAGAGAAAAGATTCGACATTATAGAGACATGAAGATTCGATAAAGCAGCTAAAAACATACGATCACCACAAGCAGACATTTATGGTCAAATGCTCGGCCCTTAGGCTATAGAAGAATTCTAATGTTGGCTGACTAGTAATAATAATTAATAAATATAATTATTACTAGCCATACAACATTAGAATTCTACTATCGCTTGTAGGCACAGCATTCAACCGGAAATGTACTATTGCAGCGTTGTACAGTTTATCTGCTTTGTCAAATCTTCTTAGAACATTCGACAGACACCATAAACCTATAATGACAGATTCAACCTTAATTAATTTGTATTTTTGGATGAATGCATTTTTTAACGAAACAAAATAAATAAAAACGAATTTCGGTAGTAACTAAATAATTAAATTTTTTTGGACGAAAACGAAATTCCTAAACAAAATATTTTAGTGTGCACATGTCTACTAACCAATATAGTTGAGAAATTATATCTAACGTGAAAAGGTACAAAAATATGACTTTTAGGGGAAGTGTTTTTTTTTTCTGTACTTACCTGTATTTATTATTTTCAGCAAATAAATCAATATTAAACTGAAAAAAATTGATATTGCAGCTTGCCATGTGGTGGCTGCATTCGTTTTTTTTATTTTATGTTCTTTATTCACACCTGGTCATTTGTCCAGTAACACGCTTTCTGTTTTGGGATGGAAAAAGTCTGGATGGAGGAGCAATGGAGACACCTTTGAACAGCAGCATTGTCAATCCGGGGGGAAGGATAGTGTTAAAGGGGTTGTAAAGGTACAATTTTTTTTTCCTAAATAGCTTCCTTTACCTTAGTGCAGTCCTCCTTCACTTACCTCATCCTTCGATTTTGCTTTTAAATGTCCTTATTTCTTCTGAGAAATTCTCACTTCCTGTTCTTCTGTCTGTAACTCCACACAGTAATGCAAGGCTTTCTCCCTGGTGTGGAGTGTCATGTTTGCCCCCTCCCTTGGACTACGGGAGAGTCAGGATGCCCACCAACACACAGCTCCTTTCTCTATCTGCAACGTAGAGAGCGTCCTGACTCTCCTGTATTCCAAGGGAGGGGGCGAGCACGACACTCCCCACCAGGGAGAAAGCCTTGCATTACTGTGTGGAGTTACAGACAGAAGAACAGGAAGTGAGGATTTCTCAGAAGAAATAAGGACATTTAAAAGCAAAATCAAAGGATGAGGTAAGCGAAGGAGGACTGCACTAAGGTAAAGGAAGAAAAAATGTTGTACCTTTACAACCCCTTTAATTGTATTTGATTTATATGGAATTGGCTAACAAATTAAAGAAAAAAAAAACTCTTGTTAGCATTTCAAAAGCAGTCACAGCAACAGTTTTTTTTTGTATTTTTCTCCTGCATCAGCTGAAATCCAGAACTGACCACTTTCTGTGTTCATTCACAACTGAAGCATACTAAACTATGTTTATTATCCTTTAGTTTGTGAATGAACAGCAAGTCCTGTGCAGAGCTCTTCCTATTCATTTATTCTGTGCAGCTGAGGCGGCAGAGATGGAGATTGAGGAATGTGTCATCAATTTCCTTTCTCTGTCTCGGAAGTGATATTTCACAAATGCCTCCCAACAGGGCTGCTGAAAAAATAATAATAATAATAAAATAATAAAAATAAAAACACTACTGACACTGTTTAATGCCCTACTGACCAATCTGTGTGCCACCAAAATCATCCACTGCTCACCTGACACCATCCTCTGCTCTACTGACAAAGTTCACTGACCTACTGACACTGTGTGCTGCTCTACTTACCAACATTGTCCACTGCTGTACTTGCTGACACAGCCTACTGACCTACTGACAAGAATCTCTGCCCCACTGCCCTACTGACACATCCACTGCTCTTCTGTATTTGTTCAATAGGTAAAATTCCTTTTAACTTTCAAAACGTCTAAGTTTATTTTAGCACCAACACTTTATAGGCTGGGGTAGGTTGACACCTGTGAAATCCAATTGTTCACTGAGATACGGGCTGAACAGTAGCCCAGCACTCTTAAGGGCACAGGAAAATTAATTAGTTCACTTAATTCATTTGATTTCGATAATATGTGTTTTCAAGCTATCAGCGTGGATTTGATAGTGATGAGTTTTGGTATTATGACTTTAGTAAGCAAAGCATACACTATAGCTAATGCACACATGTCATTGTCCTCATTGACTTATTTTTCAATATTTACCCAAAGTTTCTCGTCTAATTTAGAAAACCAAAAATGTAATTTGATCAAGGAGTGACGCATAGTAATACTGATGAATATCTGGGAGACCCATTCCACCTTTATTCTTCGTGCTGGTAAGAAATGAGAAGGCTAGTCTAGGTTTTTTACCATTCCAAATATTTTTTTAAAGCTTTAGATTCACCTGATTGAAAATGTATTGTTCTTAACACAGGGGAGAGGAGGGAGGGGGAGGGAAGGGGCTCCTCGGAGATGGTGATGCTCCATACAGTTGGGAGGGAGTCGGTAGCACCTGCCCTTGAGGCACTCGCCTTCGGGAAGCCGAACAAGCAGTACCCCACTTATAACCTTATACAAAAAGTATGGAACAAAGCTAGGTACCTGCAGGGAGTGACAGGATACACGGACTATAGCCCCATCTGGTCAAATGACTCATACCCTGAATTGGCCAAGTTACAACATGGGGCACTCTGGAGGAGGTATGGGATAGTTCATCTGAAACAGATATTTCGCAACGGGAAACTTCTCCCGTTTGCAGATCTGCGGGATCTTTTTAAGTTACCACAATCCATGCAGTTCTATTATATGCAACTCAGTCATGCGGTGAAGGCCCAGGGGGAAGCCTTGGACTGGCTACCCTCTCCTACTCCTTTGTTTAATCTGATAGCGGGGGCAGTCTCTACCAAGGGGTTCATATCGCAGTGTTACAATATGCTGTTACACAGCTTCATGTCCAAGCATCCGCTGAGAGTGAAGACCAAGTGGGAGGGCGATGTGGGCCCAATGGATAGTGAGCAGTGGGATGAAGCCTTACAGGCAGTACCACTCTGCTCCTTGAATGTGTCCCAGAAGGTGTCGCAATTATACTTATTACTGAGGGTGTATTACACCCCCCATAGGCTTTTTGCTATGGGGCTCAGGCCCACCCCGCTATGCACTAGGTGTAAGAGAGATCATGGCGACCTGATCCACCTACTATGGAGATGCCCGAAGCTCCACCCCTACTGGGTGGGAATAGTGGACACCATTAATAGGGTGTTCCAAGTCCTGCTCCCTACTGACCCTAAACGATGTTTGCTCCTTATATTAGATGAGCTGGAGTGGGAGGAAGGTACCAAGATAGCGGTTGCTCGATCCCTATTCCAAGCTCGCAAACTCATAATGTCGCACTGGATAGAGGAGGAACCTCCCAGCCTGAAAGAGTGGACCAACATTATGGGGGAGATGCTCCGAAAGGAAAAGGTGATATACCAACACAGAGGGTGCTCCCAGAAATTTGAGAAGCTGTGGGGCAGGTGGCTGGATGTACCGGGCTTGGCCCCGGTGGACCTGGTCACGGGTAGGATACTCGGCCTGAGCAATTCAACCTGATCTGTGAAATGTAAATGAGATGGGATGGAGGGGTGTGGAAATGCCATTGTTCTTGGTCTTTTTTCTTTTCATAATTTTTCTTTTCAATTTACTATGGGAGGGGGCCGGGAGGGGGTCAGGGACGGATCGGATTTTGACATATACGTGGATGGTGGAGTGATAAGATGTACCACTGTTGATAAATGTTATGGAATGTAGCCTATTGTTTTATACCTGAATGCATTCTCGATGTATGTAAATTTTTATGTGTGCTTCAATAAACTTGTTTTCTGGATAAAAAAAAAAGAAAATGTATTGTTCACCTGGATGAGGAGCGAGAAGGAATAATAAATAATTTTAGGGAGGGTCTGCATTTTAAAAGCTGCTATTTTCCCTACCCAGGAGAGTTGTGTTTTATGGAAAGATTGGAGATCCTTATTTATATTTTCTAATAGTTAAGGTAAATTTACATCACATAATTTAGCTGTTGGATAGGTAAGTTGGAAACCCCAAATAAGGAATGAAGGGCTCATCCCAATTGTAAGTCGTTTTATTTTTAAGGGTCATGTAACTTTCTTAGAGTATTTTCAGAGACAGGACATAACATTTGTTATTATTAATTTTGTAGTACAAGATTTTCCCAAAAGATTATAATATATTTTGCACATTGGTGAGGGAGGTTTCAGGATTGGATAAGGAAATATTATATCATTAGTGAATAATCCTAGTTTACGTTCAATATTGCCCACTTTAATACCTGTAATTAATTCATTAGAATGGATTGGTTCTGACAAAGGTTCTATTGCCAATGAAAATATTAAAGGCAAAAGAGGGCAGCCCTGTCTTGTACCATTAGAAAGGTCAAAGTTTTTGGACAAATTTCCTGAAGTGAATATTTTAGCAGAGGGCTTCAAGTAGAGCAGGGGTGCCCAACCTTTTGAAGAGTGAAGGCCACTTAAGCAACTTGGTAACCGGTCGTGGGCCACAATGAGCCAAGCCCACTCTACTCTACTGTGGCTTTCCTGCAGGTTATCAGCACTTTGTCATAGAGAGTAGGGTTGTCCCGATACCACTTTTTTAGGACTGAGTACGAGTACCGATACTTTTTTTCATGTACTCGCCGATACCGAATACCGATACTTTTTTTTAATGTCATGAGACAATTTTAATAATGGGCATGACAGGGGGCACTGACGAATGGATGGCGCTGACTGGGGGGCACTGACGAATGGATGGATGGCGCTGACAGGGGGGCACTGACAGATGGATGGATGGCGCTGACAGGGGGGCACTGACAGATGGATGGCACTGACAGGGGGGCACTGACGGGTGGGTGGCACTGACAGGGGGCACTGACAGATGGATGGCGCTGACAGGGGGGCACTGACAGATGGATGGCGCTGACAGGGGGCACTGACGGATGAATGGCGCTGACAGGGGGCACTGATGGATGGATGGCACTGACAGGGGGCACTGACGGATGGATGGCGCTGACAGGGGGCACTGACGGATGGATGGCGCTGACAGGGGGGCACTGACGGATGGATGGCGCTGACAGGGGGGCACTGACAGATGGATGGCACTGACAGGGGGGCACTGACGGATGGGGGGCACTGACGGGTGGATGGCGCTGACAGGGGGCACTGACGGATGGATGACACAGACGGATGGATGACACTGATGGATGGATGACACTGACAGGGGGGCACGGATGGATGGCACTTACGGATGGGGGGCACTACTGACGTATGGGGGGCACTACTGACCACTGCACTATATACTGACCAATACTGACTTGTCTAAACTACTCTAACCTCTCTCTCTGGCTGACAGTCTTACCTGCAGCTTGTGTGTTCCATCAGCCTGGAGGAGGTGAAGAGATGGTGTCTTTGGTGTCTTGAGCAGAGGGGGAGCCTAGAGTATGGTAAAACAGCATATCGTCCGGAGAGGGAGGCGGGACCAGCCCCGCCGTGATCGCAGATAGGCTAGCCTCGTCCCACCGTGATCACGGATTGGCCAGCCCCGCCATGATCGCGGATAGGCTAGCCTTGTCCCACCGTGATCACGGATTGGCCAGCCCCGCCGTGATCACAGATAGCCCCGCCCGACCCCATTCAGCATTTCGTCCGGACGCTAGAGGGAGGCGGGACCAGCCCCGCCGTGATCACGGATTGGCCAGCCATGCCGTGATCACGGATAGCCCCGCCCGCCCCATTCACAGGGACACAGGAACATTAGAGGGATGGATGCAGCAGTGTGTCACCTGCCTCCTCCTAAAATTATGCACCCGTCGCCGTCCACGCTACCCCGCTGGCTCCACCCCCTCTCCGTCCGCCGACTTCCGGGTATCGGATATGGCATTGGGGGTATTTGCGGGAGTACGAGTACTCCCGCAAATACTCTGTATCGGTCCCGATACCGATACTAGTATCGGTATCGGGACAACCCTAATAGAGAGGGTTTGGGCATCCCTGATGTAGAGGAACATTATGGCTGAATGAATGAAGCTGTCAGGAAAGGCTAGCTGGGAACAGTGCCTATGCGCATACGCGCTCGCAGTCCCCAGCGCCAGGCAGGCTATTTAAACTTAGTTGTTTCTCCAAAGCTCTGCTGTCTGATCTACAGCGTTCCTGTGTTTAACCTGATTGCTGAACGTGACCCTGTGAATACCCGGCTTGCCCTGTGACTACCCCTGCTATCCGCCTACATCTGACCCTGGCTTGTCCACGACTTTGCATCTGCTTTATCCTCTGATCCCTCCGTGCCTGCCTATTATTGACCCGGCTTATCCAGTGACTCTGTTCCTGTCTCCTGCACCTGTTCTTGTACCGTCCATCTGTGTTTGACCCAGCTTGCCTGACCTTCCTGTTCTTCAACACTTGGGGCCTTCTACCTGTCTCCAGCAAGTGACCCCTGTTACAAGTCTGTTGCAGCTTCCTGCCAAGTCTGCTGATCCAGTTACAAGAGTCCTCTGGAACCTCTGTCTGCCACCATCTGTTGATCCTGCCAGTCACTCATGCTACCTTGCACTCCCATGCCTCCTGTTCTCTCTATCAGGGGTCATGAGTCAGGGGCGTAAGAGAGGCCTCTCTCTGCATACCAGGCACATCCACAAGGTACGTGACAGAAGCCTGTAAATACAAATTTCATAAGTGTTGCCTATCGATAACCCCAATGAACTGTTGAATGCCTTCTCTGCATCTAAGGCAAGAAGCAGAGAAGGCACTCCACTATTCTCCACCTGTTGAATCAAGTTAATCATATGACTTGTTCCATCAGGGGCCTGCCAACATTTAACAAAGCCCAATTGGTGCGATCACATAAGATAAGGAGTCATTTCCAACAGTCTACTAGCTAGTTTTTTTAGCATAAATCTTAATGTCGGAGTTTAATAGTGATATTGGCCTCTAATTGGCCAGTGAAGTGGGATCTTTCCCAAGTTTCGGTATAGTGATTATAATAGCTTTCAACATTTCCTTTGGAAAATTATTACTACTGAAGGCTGTAAAATTTTACAATTTAGTCAGGTGGGGTACTAAAGTAGAGGCAAATACATATTTAATGCAGGCCAAGATATGGGATGCCCCGCTACAGATTAAAAGGAAGTGGCAAATGGTCTGCACATCTATGACAGATGAGACATGGAAGGAGGCGTGTAAATCACATTTGGGAGTATCGCCTGCAAGTAATAATAGATTGATACAGTTATACATAATACATAAATGCTATCTCACACCACGTAGACTAAATTTAATGGGACGAACAGCATCTGTGGATTCTGTAAGGTGTTATCAACCAGGGGCTAATTTTGTGCATCTAATGTGGGCATGCCCGGGCATGGCAGATACTGGAGACAGATCCTGTATATATTATCAAAGGTGCTGGGAATTTGTATTCCATTCACTTTGGAGGTATGCTGGCTAGGACTGGCTGAGAACCAGAAGTAGACTGGCTATATCAAGACCTGCCTACAAAAAATGGCACTTAAGCAAATGGTGCTTAAATGGATGCAACAAATTGCTTAAAGTGGTAAACCAAATACTTCCATATGAGAAATTAATGTATGAGCATAGAGGAACACCTCAGAAATACTATAGAATTTGGGATGGATGGTTGAACTCATCATTAACTCTTAGTGGAAATTAATAAAGTACAAGAGGGGCATAGATAGAAGAGGATTTGTATTGATAAGATGCTAGGAAGTAGGGGACGAGGGTGTTGCAGCCAGGGTATTTAGTAATCGTTTACTCTTATTGAAATGTTTTATTTATTTTTTCCTTTTTTTATTCATGGTGGAAATATAATGTGTATGTTTTTTTCCTTTTTTGGAATGCATTGATTAATATGAGGAAACAAATGAAATGTAAAATGAAATGTGAAATTATTAAAATTGCAGATTTATGAAATTTTGAAGATATATTAAATAAAAGAAGAAGTGGCAAATGTTTTATAATATGCACCAGAGAGGAAGTCGACACCTGGCACCCTATTAATTGGGATGTCTTTAATGGCCTTTAATATTTCCTGTTTTGTAATCAGCTTGTTTAGATTATCAAGGGTGGCAGCATCAATCTTTGAAATTTTGTTATGTCCCCCAATGAAGATTGGGGAGTATTATTATCCTCCTTTAGATTATAGAGGAGTCCATAATAACCTGAGACATTGTCTGCTATGTCTTGGGGATTGTAAACAACTTTTCCATTCTTATGATGGACCATTGTATGGATTTTACCTTTGGTTTGTCGTTTTCAAAGTTGGGAGGCTAGCAAATTCCCTGCTCTGTTACCTTGTGAATAAAAGTTGCATTTAGTTTCTTAAAATATTTATCATGGTTAGTTACTAGAGTGGCTCCTAATTCGTTTCTACATTTATTAAGTTGGTGTAATAACTGTGGGTCATTAGGTCACTTTTTATGATAATTTTCTAGGGTTTTATTATCCCTTATTAGTTTATCTATAGTGATGGCTTTCCTTTTTTTTTCTCCTTAGAGGCTTTTTGAATTAGCAAACCTCTAATGTAGGCTTTATAGGCACACCAAAGAGTAGTGCTCGACACAGATTCATTATCATTTACCATAAAGAACTCCTGTAGTTTGTCTTTCATCACAGACATGTGCTTCTCTTGTGATCAAATATAATTGCTTGTCTGTCTGTATTTCTAATGTGATTGGTGCATGGTCTGACCAAAAAATGTTATACATTTTGACGTCTACTGTTTTTTGTAAGAGAGTTTTATCTGTGATGAAAAATTCTATTCTACAGTAGGTTTTATGTGCATTGGAAAACAATGTATAATCCCTTTCGATGGAGAGAAGACTGCACCCCGGTGATCTTTGATTTGGTGATAATTCTAGGAAACTTTTCTCAATGTTTATCATGGTGATAAGACATTTTGTGCTTTTGACCATTTATTAACCACTTGTCTACTAGGCACTTTCACCCTTTTCTTGCCCAGGCCAATTTTCAGCTTTCAGTGCTGACGCACTTTGAATGACAATTGCCCGGTCATGCAACACTGTACCCAAATGACATTTTTATATTTTTTTTGAGACAGATAGTGCTTTCTTTTGGTGATATTTAATCACCACTGGGTTTTTATTTTTTTCTAAACAAATGAAAAAAGTCTAAAGATTTTGAAAAAAATGTTTCTGTTATAAAATTGTGTAAATCATTTTTTTTCTCCTTCACTTATGTGTGCTGGTGAGACTGCCTGATATACTGCACTGATAAGCTGCACTGATAAGGCAGCACTGGTGGACACTGATGAGGCAGCACTAATGGGCACTGATTGGCACTGATGAGGCTGCACTGATATGCGACACTGGGCACTAATAGGCAGCAATGATAGGCACTGATATGCGACACTGATGGGCACTGATAGGCGGCAATGATTGGTGCCACTGATAGGCATCAGTGATAGGAGCCACTGATTGGCACAGACAGGCATCACTAATGGACACCGATTGGCAGCACTGGTGCGCACTGATTGGCACAGATTAACAGCACTGGTGAGCACTGTTGGGGCTGCATTGATCATTAGGACAGTGCCGTGATGATCAGTGCAGATGTCCCCTGTGTGGATTTGACAGTTTTTCGGCTCTCTTCTTCTCACACATTGTCAGCATGAGGGAAGGATTGCCAACAAGTGCCAAATCCTGTTTACATTTGTGATCAACTGTGATTGGACACAGCTGATCGCGTGGTAAAGAGAAGTCGTGATTGGCTTTTTAACCTGATCTGTGATCAGTTGCATCCAAAGGACGCAGCGATCACAGATCACTGGCGATGCGCACTGCAGGAGTTGTGCAGGCAGCAAGAGCATGATAGGATGTCATATGATGGCCTCCCAGAAAAATGCAGCTGCACTGTAGTTGTCAATTGGCTATAGGGAAGTTGCGAAGGAGTTAAAGAGGTCCATTCCTATTTCTTTCTCAGTAATTATTACTGAGAATTTATGGTGAAGAGAAGGAACACAAAATACAATTTTTTTAGTTCCCATCTGACTTATTCTGTTTATTACATACCTTACTAGGGGCTCATCACCATGATAAGCTCTAAAAAGTAAAAAATATTGTGTTATTTTCAAAATTGTCGCTTTATTTTTGTTTATAGCGCAAAAAATAAAAACCGCACAGGTGATCAAATACCACCAAAAGAAAGCTCTATTTGTGGAAAAAAAAGGACATCAATTTTGTTTGGGAGCCACGTCGCACGACCGCGCAATTGTCATTTAAAATGTGACAGTGCCGAAAGCTGAAATTTCGCCTGGGCAGGAAGGGGGTATATGTGCCCAGTAAGCAAGTGGTTAATAAATAGCCCCAATTTTTTGGGGAGGAAAGGCATTTTTTTCTCCTCAGTTTAGGCCGATATGTATTCTTCTACATATTTTTGGTATTAAAAATCGCAAAAAGCGTATATTGATTGGTTTGCGCAAAAGTTATAGCATCTACAAGATAGGGAAAAGATTTATGGCATTTTTTTTTTACTAGTAATGGCGGCGATCTGCAATTTTTATCAGGACTGCGACGTTATGGCAGACATAGTGCACATTTTTGACACATTTTTGGGACCATTGGCATTTATACAGCAATTAGTGCTATAAAAATGCACTGATTACTGTGTAAATGTCACTGGCAGGGAAGGGGTTAAGACCAAGGGGCGATCAAGGGGTTAACTGTGTTCCCTAATGTGTGTTGTAACTGTAGGGGGAGGGGACTCACTATAGGAGATGACAGATTGTGGTTCCCAGCTTGTAGAAACTCACAATCTGTATATCCTCTCCTCTCAGAACAGGGATGTATGTGTTTACACACACATTTCCCTGTTCTTCCTCTCGTGCCCGTGATCGCTCGTGCCTGGTGGTCATCGTGACCGCCAGTCATGAGTATTGGCACCCCCACTGTGTTTCCGGCTACACGAGCCTGCTATCCCACTTAAAGGGACCGACTTACAGATACGACGGTCTGCGGGAACGAGCCGACCTGCCGCAGTATAATGATGGCGACTGGTCGGCAAGTGGTTAATTATTACACTGCTGAATAATAATGCCTTTTCCTTAGATGCCAGGTTGTGGCTGGTTGTTCTGCAGCTCCTGTGGAAAAGAGTATAAGTAACAGAAATCTGATTTTGCCTCAGAATTTTCTGCATACCCCTGCACATATGCCTTTCGTAGCTGCCATTTTCTTTTTTTTTTTTTATGGAGCATCCCTTCAATATAAAGCATTCATTGTACATTTATATTCCAAAGGTTTCCCAAGCAAAGTCAGGTTTAAATCCCTAAATGTTTGCATTTCCTTTTGGAGATTATGATTCTTACTTGAGGATTAGTAATTCTGAGATTCCCTTTTATTACAATGGTAATTTATTATAGCCCTGTGCCTCAAAATGTTCCATCTGTTGAGACATTTTTCACATCAGTTGTTAAAATTACTGAAGGATTTGTTGGTGTGTTATTTTTGCTCACAGCCATATTAAGGTTAGTAGTAACATAATCAGTTTCATTATGCGCATTTCATGCAGTTTGCACATATTTAAAGCTTGGTTGCTTCATCTAGTCTCATGCTTCTGAAGCAGCTGTTAGGCATTTAACTAATATAATTCTAATCCATGGGAGAATTTGATTTGTCCATTCAAAGTTAGATGTATATGCAGCCCTGGAAGGAAAGTCATTTTGCTCTGATGATAGTAATTTAAGTCTATGGCTTGGACAATCAAAATACATATATGTATTTATTTTGAAGAAGCATGTGCAAGCAAAATAGTACAATCATTTCAAACCAGGCATTTTTTAAACTGTAGCATTTTTAATTTGGTCAACAAATGTATTTTCGTCATAGTTTTCATAAGCTGCATGTTTTCAATGATAAAATCTAAACAGAAATAAAATTCAGTTTAAATTCAGATGACTAAAATACAACTAAAACTAAAAAGAGACAGAGATTGCCGCTCCAGGCAGGACTTGTTGGGTGTAAATCTTCTTCTCAGGAACTGAGGGTGCTAGCAATGCACATGGCAAATAAGAACAAAAGATGATCAGGACAGCCACACTCCAATCCAACGTAACTTTAATGTAAAAACTGGAAACAGGAACTACAAGTCACAACAATGGAACCTAGGACAGCTGACACGTTTCACACTAACTTCAGTGTTTACTTATGAGTAAACACTGAAGTTAGTGTGAAACGCGTCAGCTGTCCTAGGTTCTGTTGCTGTGACTTGTAGTGCCTGTTTCCATTTTTTTACAATAAGGTTACGTTGAATTGGAGTGCGCCTGTCCTGATCATCTTTTGTTCTTATTTACAACTAAAACTAAAATGGCATTTTAGTCAAAAACTGGTATGACCAAAACTAAATCGAAACTTGACATCAAAATTAACAGTGGCCAAAAAGCAATATTCTTGTTTGTTTAGGAAACTTGGTTTTATTTATAAAGATGTTACTTGATACTTGTTATCAACCGAGAACTGTTAAAGTTTTTATATTCAGGTAATATGTGCAATGCAGTTTACATTTTGTTTTGCTTTTTATATTTTAAAATTGCACTTCTGTTTGGCAAAACTTAATATTTTTTTATATATATATATATATATTTTTTTTTTAATTGACTAAAAATGTAATGGAGTTTAAATACTAAGATACAATTAAAACTAAAACAATTCAGATGACTAAAATATGATAAAGGTGAAATGGCATTTTAGTCAAAGGACTATAACTTAAACTAAATTAAAATGTGATGACAAATTTGAAAACTGAACTATAGATAGGGTGGGAAGCTCAGATCTACATGATATTGTAACCCCAAGGGGTGGGTACATGACAGAATAGGAATGGGGGGGATGGGTGGACGTGTACCAAACTGAAGCTATTTCACAAGTCAGGGTTTAGGAAGGGACCAACGACTCACCCAGTCTTGGGTGGGGTTCACCAATGGAATCTGGGCATCACTGAAAAAAGAGGGGGGCTAGGGACAATAGAAAGTTCAAAAAGAGGTCCATACCTCAAAAGAGGAGTGGGAACTGTCAGCGGTATACTCCAAAAAAATGTATTCAAAAATTACAAAATTTGACAATTACACTAGGCAACTGCAAAGGGTTAAAAGACACAATTGTCTATTAAAATGCACATCTCTGGGATCCCAAACACGCCAAACCTTTCAAAACATCTGCATAAACTGTCACACATACAATGGGAATGGGAATAGGGTCACTGGGGGTCTAAGGAAACTGCACTAATCACTAGCCAATGAGGTGCTGTGTGCCTTAGTAGCGGACATCTAAGCCCACATAGGACCTGTGCTTAGTAGTAGCTCAGATCTACATGATGATGCAACCCTAAGGGTTGGGTACATGATAGCCTGACCTTGCAGACGGTGGGTTGGATAATGCTGGGTGTCATTCTACCCAGAAGAGGACCATCACACATAATGGTGCGGGATGGAGTCCAAGAAGAGGTGAGTAATGCTGCAAGACTTGCTTGTTTTAGTAGTACAGCTGCTGGGAAAATGATAAATTCAACTTGTAAAATACATGTAATTTACAAATTAAAAAAGAGGAGTTTGAACTATTCTCTATTCTATCTTTTTAGATTGTGGGAAAAAAGGTTTTACTAAATTCATAAAAAATACTTAAGTATGTAATATGTTTTGTGGTTAATGCTTTTAAATGGGTTCGTTTATTGTTCCTAAAAATATAGAAATCCAGCATAATGAACTAGAAAAGTGAGTTAACCCAAGCCATTAAAGGATGAGTTCACCTTTGGGAACATGATGTTACACATTCCACCCATTTTTAGGGTGGATTGTCTAACATGTTCCCAGTGCTGCAGCTGCCGCCTGATCCCCCCCGACAGCAGTACGGGGAGAAGTTCCCCGTGCTATATGTGAGTTTTAAAAACACTGTGGAGCTCTGTGTATGAATGAACTACGGGCCTGATTCTCAAAAGAGATACGCAGATTTAACTGCTGTTCAGTCTGTGCCTAACTTTGGAAACGATTCTCAAAAGGCTTTTTCCAAAGTTAGGCAGAAAATCTGACATGTGTAAGACACTTACACGGTCAGATCTTAGGATG
Organism: Rana temporaria; assembly: GCF_905171775.1. Lineage (NCBI taxonomy): Eukaryota > Metazoa > Chordata > Amphibia > Anura > Ranidae > Rana > Rana temporaria. The sequence goes on from NC_053493.1 coordinate 107,817,630, forward strand.
CAGTACCGCATCCGCCACTGGGGGCATTTCTCATTGAAATGCAGCTTTGAGTATGCAAATGAGGACTTAAGCAGATTCTCAAAGCATTTCATCATTGTGATTTCTGCGTAAGTTCCGAATTTGCCTGCGCAAAACTAGGGCTGGTTTTACAATGTGGAAAGTTAGTCACACCTTGTAAAGGCCCATTCAAGTGACGGCATTTGGTATGCATTCCTGAGGGAGAACTCCACGGCAATTTTTAAATTCAAAACCGGCATGGGTTCCCCCCCCAGGAGCATACCAGGCCCTTAGGTCTGGTATGGGTTGTAAGGAGACCCCCCCTACGCCGAAAAATCGACGTAGGGGGTCCCCCTACAATCCATACCAGACCCGTATCCAAAGCACGCTACCCGGCCGGTCAGGAAGGGAGTGGGGACGAGCGAGCGCCCCCCCTCCTGAGCCGTGCCAGGCCGCATGCCCTCAACATGGGGGGGTTTGGTGCTCTGGGGCAGGGGGGCGCACTGCGGGCCCCCCCACCCCAGAGCACCCTGTCCCCATGTTGATGAGGACAGGACCTCTTCCCGACAACCCTTGCCGTTGGTTGTCGGGGTCTGCGGGCGGTGGCTTATCGGAATCTGGGAGTCCCCTCAAATAAGGGGGCCCCCAGATACCGGCCCCCCACCCTAAGTGAATGGATATGGGGTACATCGTACCCCTACCCATTCACCTGGAGGCAAAAAGTAAAAGTTAGTAAACACACAACACAAGGGTTTTTAAAATAATTTATTATTCTGCTCCGGATGCCCCCCTGTCTTCTTTATTAGCTCTATTACCAGGGGGGCTTCTTCTTCCACTCTCCGGGGGTCTTCCACTCTCCGGGGGTCTTCTTCCACTCTCCGGGGGGGGTTTCTTCTTCCGCTCTCCGGGGGGGGCTTCTCCGCTCTCCGGGGGTCTTCTTCTCTCTTCGCCGCTCTCCGCTGTTGACTCGGCGAACCCCGGTTCTTCTGCAGATGTCCGGTGCCTTCTTCTTCAGCGCTGGCTGCCTGCTATCTTTGTGTGTTAGCTCAATTTCTAACAGGCAGCCGGCGCGGTCTTCTGTGACGTCAGGTTCTTCTTCTCCCCTCTTCCGATGTTGCCTCGTCGCCTCTTGTCACTGTAATGATGGAAGTGCGCCTTGCATCCCATTTATATAGGCATCACCGTCCCATCATGCTCCGGCAGGTACCCACGTGGTGGGTGCCTACCCACGTGCACCCACGTGGGTACCTGCCGGAGCATGATGGGACGGTGATGCCTATATAAATGGGATGCAAGGCGCACTTCCATCATTACAGTGACAAGAGGCGACGAGGCAACATCGGAAGAGGGGAGAAGAACAGAAGAGAAGAAGGTGACGTCACAGAAGACCGCGCCGGCTGCCTGTTACTAATTGAGCTAACACACAAAGATAGCAGGCAGCCAGCGCTGAAGAAGAAGGCACCGGACATCTGCAGAAGAACCGGGGTTCGCCGAGTCAACAGCGGAGAGCGGCGAAGAGAGATAAAGACCCCCGGAGAGCGGAGAAGCCCCCCCCCGGAGAGCGGAAGAAGAAACCCCCCACGGAGAGTGGAAGAAGACCCCCGGAGAGTGGAAGAAGACCCCCGGAGAGTGGAAGAAGAAGCCCCCCCTGGTAATAGAGCTAATAAAGAAGACAGGGGGCGCCTCCGGAGCAGAATAATAAATTATTTTAAAAACCCTTGTGTTGTGTGTTTACTAACTTTTACTTTTTGCCTCCAGGTGAATGGATAGGGGTACGATGTACCCCATATCCATTCACTTAGGGTGGGGGGCCGGTATCTGGGGGCCCCCTTATTGGAGGGGACTCCCAGATTCCGATAAGCCCCCGCCCGCAGACCCCGACAACCAACGGCAAGGGTTGTCGGGAAGAGGTCCTGTCCTCATCAACATGGGGACAGGGTGCTCTGGGGTGGGGGGGCCCGCAGTGCGCCCCCCTGCCCCAGAGCACCCAACCCCCCCATGTTGAGGGCATGCGGCCTGGCACGGCTCAGGAGGGGGGGGGCGCTCGCTCGTCCCCACTCCCTTCCTGACCGGCCGGGTAGCGTGCTTTGGATACGGGTCTGGTATGGATTGTAGGGGGACCCCCTACGTCGATTTTTCGGCGTGGGGGGGTCTCCTTACAACCCATACCAGACCTAAGGGCCTGGTATGCTCCTGGGGGGGGACCCATGCCGGTTTTTTCTTTGAAAATTGGCATGGAGTTCTCCCTCTCAGGAATGCATGCTGAGCGACGCTGTCATTTTTTTTTAAAATTATTTGTTTTCCCGGCGCGTATATTTTTTTTCACCCGTCGCAACTTTAGTGTCCCGTCGCAATTCTCAAAGCCGCCTGGCGTTAATTACGTTCGCGCGCTGCACGTCGGGAAAATGACGTCACACGCATGCGCAGTACGGCCGGCGCGGGAGCGCGCCTCATTTAAATTTTAAACGCCCCCCGGAGAGGAGGACCGCTTTGCGACGGCGGCACTTAAGTTACACGGCCTGAAATTTCTAGGTAAGTGCTTTGAAGATCGGGCACTTAGGTAGAGATTTTAAGTCAGTGTAACTTAACTGCTGAAAGTTAAGTTACGCAGCTTTTTTGAGAATCAGGCCCTACAAGTCCAGACATCTTTTGCAGATATCGCCTTGTAGTTCTCAATGAACACAACCAAACTAAATAGCGACTCACAATCAACTGAACGTCATAGAGTGTTGCTGCTTGTCATGCAGGTTCAAACATTTTCAAAGTCACAACGCATGCAGTTATAACCTGTTCTGACTGCTTTGTTTAGTAGGTGGGATCACAGTCTCTTTATTTAAAGGGGTTGTAAAGGTTTGTTTTTTATTTTCTAAATAGGTTACTTTAAGCTAGTGCATTGTTTTTCCTTTGATTTTCCTTCTAAATGTTTTTTTTCTTTGTTTTCTTGGTCTGAATTTCTCACTTCCTGTTCCTCCTCAGTAAGCTGTTCAGTAAGCTGTTCTGGCTCACTAAACACCGCTTGGATGATGGTGTGAAGTTTACTGTGGAGAAACAGGAAGTGAGAAATTCTGACAAAGAAAAAAGACACACCTCGTATAAAGTGTGCATATATATAGTGAAAATATGAGGTAAACTAACACAGTTGGAGTTGAAATACATACCCAGGTTTGGTCACTGACCTTTATTCTTCAATATATCTGAAAGAATGTCAGAGCACAAATCCAAATTGTGTATAAATAAATAAGTAGGAGACAGCTTGGTATAGAGGCACTCTGTGTATAGACAAACACACAAAAAGTGTTTGCCCAGACTTGATTGTCCTATCAGACAGGCACTGCTAGATTGTAAGCTCTAACGAGCAGGGCCCTCTGATCATTCCTGTATTAAATTGTATTGTAACTATAATGTCTTCCCTGATGTTGTAAAGCGCTGCGTAAACTGTTGGCGCTATATAAATCCTGTATAATAATAATAATAATAATAATTCTGACTAGGCTGATGCCTGAGGGAAAGTGAAGTTTGTGCTGCAATATGCTCAGGTTCTAAGGAGCTAAAAGCGTCAGGAAAAGCGCTGAAAGCTGAAAATTGGCCTGGGCAGGAAGGGGGTGAAAATGCCCTGTATTGAATTGGTTAAAGCTCTCTGAACGCCAGTCAAAGCTCCTGTCACTAAATAAAATGGTTAGCTTACACACCTGTTTACACCTTGTATTTGCTTAGCTTTGGCTTTGCTTCAAAAAATTATACCCCATGTCGCAATAGTGGTGCTTCAAAGTGTCTTTAAAGCATCTTCAAAGCCTCCAAAGAAGTCTATAGCAAAGCTCACTTGAAGCACCTGCAGCTTTTAAGATGCTTCAATTCAGCTTTAGCTTTGCTTTGTTTTGGAGAAATTGCAGGTTTGAGATATTAAAAAACACACACAGGGCATCTGCCAAGCTTCATTAAAGCTTAAAAAAAAGCACCACGAGGCATCATCGAAGCACCACCTAAGCATCACAGAAGCATCAAAAAACACATAAAAAAAGTATGTTAAAGTGGTAGGCACTTGTGTGTGTTAAAGTCGAAGCAACTGTAAATGAGCCCTAAAAATACTTTTCCTTGTGGCCTAGGCATAAACTTGGCATAAGTGCAGGGGGAGTCCTACTGCAGGGAGGTTCTTTAATTTGTCACCAGCCAGGAGTGATGTCTTGCTCACACAGGCAGCAAGGAAGCAAAACAATGTAAGCAGGTGAGTATTTCACTGTCCTGCTCTATTGTTTGTTGTCATCAGGGCAGAAAAAGAGGCGAAATCTCCATAACAAGCCCTCAATTTTTTTCACAATAAAAGAATTCAAAATCTTCTAATTGTTTTTTATTACAACAGTTAGGAGGTGATAATGAGAGTGCTAATAAGACGTTTGCTATTTTTTATTTCGTAAACAAAACTGACGTTTGTACTTTACACTGAATCCTGCTCACCATGATATAAAAATACATAAATAAAGACTACAGAGAAAGTAGTATGTAATGAATGATTCCATTTGGAAGCAATGGTTGTTTGCTGTGCTTAACAACAACATGACATCTAATTATGGGTAGTTTGGGCAAATGTCAATTCAACACCCTTTTAGCTTGCCAATATATGACAGCAATTTGTTCTATTACATTTTTGTTGTCAAAGTTCTTGGTCTATATGAATGGCTCTTTATCCTTTGGGCATTTTCTGCAGTAGTACATCTCTATGTATTCAGAACCCAAAAATGTCACCTGAAACATGCTAACTGTACATTGCTGTAATGACAGTGCGTTAAAGTGCAGACAGCGACATCTTTAGCAGAAACCCTAATTAACATAGACTGAGATGCACCCAGAAGTGTGTGGCTGACCATCAAACACCATAATATACAGTAGTTGTATGCTCATTTTAAAGCGGAGGTTCCGCAATTTTTTTTTAAAGTCAGCAGCTGCCGTATTTGTAGCTGCTGACTTTAAAAAAAAAATTGCGGAACCTCCGCTTTAAAATGAGCATACAACTACTGTATATTATGGTGTTTGATGGTCAGCCACACACTTCTGGGTGCATCTCAGTCTATGTTAATTAGGGTTTCTGCTAAAGATGTCGCTGTCTGCACTTTAACGCACTGTCATTACAGCAATGTACAGTTAGCATGTTTCAGGTGACATTTTTTAAAAAAAGGACACTTACCTGTCCAGCGCGCCCGCGATGTCAGCAGCCGTGGCTCAGCAATCGCTCGGTCCTCGGCTGCTTCCGCCGTCATCCTCAGTGAGGAAATCAGGAAGTGAAGCCTAACGGCTTCACTGCCCGATTCCCTACTGCGCATGCGCAAGGATCGCGGCGTGCTGTCACTGGTCCCCGCTCTCTCCTGGGAACAGTGTTTCCCAGAAGACAGCGGGGGGGGGAGTGACATCACAGGCTGGATTCCCCATGGCGATCAGACCCAGAAGTGGTGCAAATACCTGTCTCAGAAAGGTATCTGCATCCCCCTCCCCCTGAAAGGTGCCAAATGTGTCACCGGAGGGGGGAGGGATCCAAAAAGCGGAGGTTCACTTTTTGTGTGAACCTCCGCTTTAAAAACAGGTAAAGATAGGTAGAGAGATTAGGCTGGACCAAAACAAGATAACTCGATCAGCAGGCACACACAACACAACAATAACTGATATCTTAGGAAACTAAGAAAGATAACTGAAAATAGTTGTCACAAAACTTCCATGTGCACCTTGCTGCAAAGGCCAGTTATAAGTTGGAGTGTAGGAACAGGGCAGCACCACCCCCACTTTACTTAATAGCCTATGGGTATGGTCTGACCCTTTTCCGTGTCTGCAGCAGTTCTACCATCTAGTCCTCATCCACACTTGGTAGCGCAGGAATAATACCAGTATATAAGTTGGGGTGGATTCCACTTTTTTGTATGATTTGATGACCTTGGTGCAGGGACGCACTGACGCCTTCGCTGCCCTGTACCTTTAAGGAGGGGTGGGCTCCCTCCAGGAATACCTGCCCTTAATCTATCCATTCTTATTAGGGATGATCTGAACACCCCTAAACATGCGAACACCATTAAAGTTTATGGGACACGAACATCAAAAATCAAAAGTGCTCATTTTAAAGGCTTATATGCAAATTATTGCCATAAAAAGTGTTTGGCGACCCGGATACTGCCCCAGGGGAAATGTATCAATGCAATTTTTTTTTTAAACTACCAGCAATGCCACCCATCAGTGTCATCAGTGCCACACATCAGTGTCCATCAGTGCCACCTCTCAGTTCCCATCCATGCCCATCAGTGCCCACCTATCAGTGACCATCAGTGCCCATCCGTGCCACCTATCAGTGCCACCCATAAGTACCCATCAGTGCAACCCATAAGTACGCATCAGTGCCACCTATTAGTGCTAATCAGTGCCACCTATGAGTGCCCATCAGTGCTGCCTATCAGTGTCCATCAGTACTCATAGGTGGCACTGATGCGTACTTATGGGTTGCACTGATGGGTACTTATGGGTGGCACTGATAGGTGGCATGGATGAGTTGAGTCTGAGCCATCTGGAAGGGTGCTCCTGGTGAGGATGGGTGCTGCGCTTGGTCTTGGTCTTTTTGCCGAGTTCTAGTCTGGCCTTCTGGCTGGCTGGTGTAAGTGCTATCTCTGTCAGCGATCCGGTAGGAGGAGCTGGTAATGCCCTGTGTGGTGGAACGGGGTAGGACTATGCAAATCCGCCGGGTTGGCGGAGGGTCTGGAGGGGCTAGTATTGGTGGAGGCTGCTAACTGGCATGGCAGTTCTCCCCAAGAAAACCTTGAAGGGCTCTCTAGCTGGCAGGGGTGGAGGGTTTCACTGGCCGGTTGGGGGGTCGGATATGGAACGAAAAGCCTATGGTGCATGTGGCCCTGGAGTGGCAGTCCAGGGGTATCTGAAGATCACTGTGTGTGAGGGACACATTGATTTAAGATACCACGGTCACTGCAACAGATACACACTTTTTTTAGCACCTGCCTCCTGGGCTGGGCCTTTTGGCTAGCACCGGAGGAATTTTTTATTCCTGGCCGGAGGGCCTGGTCATTGTTGATCACAATGACCACTTCTTTCACTCTCCTCTTCACTATCCCTTTCCCCCACTTTTTTTTATTTAAGCCTATGTTTGTCACGTTTTTGTCTTATTTTTGTTTGTGCACGTTTTGTTCACTGTGTGACTATTAGGGTGCCGGTCCTCGGGCCAGCCCTGAACGTCTTAGGAGTGGGTGGACATGGCCTTCTGGCTTATTTCACTTGCTCTCATGGGGTCTCCCTTCGGGGGAGCCCCACCTAGTACTGGGAGGGTTCTGTTTCGTCAGTCCCTCCGAGAAAGTTGGGTCCGTGTCGGCTTCGGTTGCTCGGACCACAGTACCTCAGTCCCCGCCTGGAGCCTAACGTCCCGGGGGATCAGGGTTTGGGTCCCTCTTCACAGGAGGACCACTTGACGTTGCACCCGTCTGCACGTTTTTGTGAACACTCTTTATGTGTGTGCACATTTTTTCTGCACCGGTGGAGTTTTTGGGTGTGTTCACACGCTTTTCAAAAAAAAAATCAGTGTCCATCAGTGCTGCCTATCAGTGCCCATTTTTAGTGTCCATCAGTGCCACCTTATCAGTGCCACCTCATTGGTGCCCATCGGTGCCGCCTTATTAGTGCCCATCAGTGCAGCCATATCAGTGCCTTTCATTGAAGAAGAAACATACTTATTTACAAAAAACTTTAACAGAAACAAAAAAAAAATTCAACATTTTTGGTCTTTTTTTTTAAAAAACGCAGAGCTGATCAAATACTACAAAAATAAAGCTCTATTTGTGAGAACAAAATGATAAAAAATTTGTTTGGGTACAGTGTAACATGACCGCGCAATTGTTATTGTTATGACCCTGACAGTGAGAGGACTCTATATGAGATTAGACCGCAGCTGTAGAGGCTTATCAGAAATGAACCACCAGATCACTCTCACTGAACAATAAGAGTTTGGGGTTATATCATCATATCCTCTATGGAACAAAACACAAGAGTAATAGCTTAATTCCTCTTAAGCTTAACTAATGAGAACAATCTGGATACTACAAGTATAAGTCTTTGTCTAAGTAAATTCAACAATCAGGGTAGTAGTATTACTAGTAGGATATCTCCACACTGGTACCAATAAAGTGAAATATGTCTGCTGTATCTGGTGCTAGTATATAATAACAAGTCTAAGGTAAGAGACACAGTTCTGGAATATACTAGGAATCAATGTTATTGTAATAGCTGGTTTCAAGTATACTTGCGGTTTAGGAGGTAGTCTGTACCGGAATGTCTGCACAGGTGGTGGTGGTATCTATATACAGCAGTAGTTTGGTATTTAAATATACTTGCAGTTCAGGAGGTAGTCTATACCAGGCAGTCCGCACAGGTGGTGATGGTATCCAGCAGGATAGTGAAACACAGGAGACTTTGGAGGAGTAAGTTGTGGAGAGAGGTGCTACAGCGAGTCTGTAGCTTGTCCAGGGTTTCCCAGATGGCGGCAGGGTCCAACAGGAATATCCGAACACCCTGCCGCCATCCCCGGGAGTTTAAATAGCCCGGGCAGTGGCTGAGCTGAGCGCCGCACGTTGGAACGCACTTCCGCGTTCCAACGTGGAGCGCAGACGTCCGCGCACCGGAAGTGACGCGGACGTGAATCTGAATGGAGCGCAACTGTCATAAGTGACAAGTCTGCGCTCCATGAGGAGGAAGTAACGCTGACGGCGTTACATACCCCCCTCCTCAAGGGGGCACCTCCGGAGCGCCCAGTGAGACATGGTTTATCAGGATATTTATGATGAAACTGCTTAATGAGCCGAGGAGCATGAATATTTGAAGAACATTCCCAGGAATCATCTGTGGGAGAATAGCCTTTCCAACGAATCAAATATTGAATAGAGGATCCTCTTTTCCTAGAATCAAGAATCTTCTCTACCTGATATTCAGTTTCACCAAAAACTTGAATTGGAGGAGGAGGTTGTGGATCTCTATTTGGAAAGGGGTTAGATTTATAAGGCTTGATTAGTAAAACATGAAAAGATGGATGAATCTTCCAATCTGGAGGTAGAAGTAATCTAACAGCATTTTTATTTATTACATGAGAAATTGAGAAAGGTCCTGTATATTGACGACCAAGCTTTTTTGAAGGAATATTAAGTCGTAAATTCCGAGTGGATAACCATACCAAATCTCCAATTTTGTATGGAGGTGATATTGTTCTATGAGAGTCGTAATATTTCTTTTGTCTAATTTGAGCAGTCTTTAGATTAGAACGAAGAGTGTTTAGAGTGTTTTTTATGGTTGATAAGAAATTCTCAACAGCCGGAACATTACTTGGAGAAAAAGTAGAAGGTAAACTATTAGGATGAAACCCATAATTTGCGTAAAAGGGTGAAAACTGAGAAGATGAATTGGAAGCATTGTTATATGCAAACTCTGCATGTGGAAGTAAGTCAACCCAGTCATCTTGAAGATGGGTGCAATAACAGCGCAAATATTGCTCAAGAGTTTGGTTAACACGTTCCGTTTGCCCATTTGTTTGGGGATGATAAGCAGTAGATCTACGATGATCTATTTGTAAGGTTTGGCAAAGGGCTCTCCAAAACTTGGAAATAAACTGTGACCCACGATCCGAAATGATTTGGGATGGAAGGCCATGCAATTTAAGAATATTAGATAAAAAAGCCCTTGCTGTTTCTTGAGAAGTAGGTAACTTTTTCAAAGGTACAAAGTGGGCCATCTTGGTTAATATGTCAACAGTGACCATGATGGTGTTAAATCCATTTGATCTAGGAAGATCTACTATGAAATCCATGGATATAACATCCCAAGGTCTGTCAGGTATTGGGATGGAGGTTAATAACCCATAGGGTGGTTTCCTCGAATGTTTGTTGATTGCACAAGTGTGGCAAGAACTCACATAGTCATGAACAGTCTTTGTCATATGGGGCCACCAATAACTTCTCTTCAGTAAAAGAATGGTTTTACTAATACCAGGATGACCTGCAAGTGGGGCATCGTGGAGTTGTTTTAATAGTGTGAGTTGTAAACTTGGTGGAACGTAGATCTTGTCGTTGAAAGTAAATAGTCCATTAGACTGCTGTTGTAGACCTTTAGGGAGTTGAGATTTATCTTTAGAAAGAGTTTGAATGAGCAATTTATCGAATGTCAAAGTTGTTCCAATAATTCGGTTGGAAGGAATAATGGAAAGTGGTGGAATGTCCATGGATTGATCTTCATTCATACGAGATAGAGAATCTGCTTTGATATTTTGAGTACCGGGGAGGTATGAGATGACAAAATCAAAACGATCAAAAAATAAACTCCATCTGACTTGACGGGCAGAAAGAGTTTTACAAGTTTTGAGATGCTGTAAATTACGATGGTCAGTGAGGATAGTGATAGGGTGTGTAGAACCCTCCAGAAGGTGTCTCCAGTTTGCGAGAGCGTCCTTTATTGCTAACAGTTCCTTTTCTCCAATCGGATAGTTTTTTTCAGCTGGTGATAAAGTTCTGGAATAAAAGGCAACAGGATGTAGTGGATGTGATAATGTGGGTCGTTGGGAAAGTACAGCACCCAAGGCAAAATGTGAAGCATCAACTTCCAACGTAAAATGAAACATTGGATTGGGGAGTTGGAGAATGGGAGCTGAAGAGTAACTAAGCTTAAGTGTTTCAAATGATTTCTGTGCTTCCTTGGACCATATGAAAGGTATCTTAGAACTGGTTAGACTAGTAAGTGGTCTCACAATTGATGAGAAATTTTTAATGAATTTTCTATAATAATTAGAAAATCCAAGGAATCTCTGAAGGGCCTTTCTGGTCTGGGGAGAAGGCCAAGACAAAATGCAATCCACTTTAGTATGGTCCATCTGAACTCCATCTGGAGTGATCTGATAACCAAGAAAGGAGATAGTAGTCTGACTGAAGACGCACTTCTCAAGTTTTGCATATAGAGAGTGAATTCTGAGTCTCTCCAGAATCCAACGCACATGTTTGTGATGTTCCTCGAGAGTATCAGAATAAATTAATATGTCATCTAAGTAGATAACAACACAAATGTCAAGCAGATCATGAAAAATATCGTTAATAAACCACTGAAAAGTTGCTGGGGCATTACATAAACCGAAAGGCATTACACAGTACTCGAAAAGCCCGTATCGAGTTTTAAAAGCAGTTTTCCACTCATCTCCAGAGCGAATCCTTATAAGATTATAAGCACCTCTAAGGTCCAGCTTTGTGTAGATCCTAGCTGTCTGTAACCTTTCAATAAGCTCTGGAATGAGTGGTAATGGATATCTATTCTTTACTGTGATGTTATTGAGGGATCGATAATCTATTATCGGTCGAAGTGATCCATCCTTATTTTTTACAAAAAATAGAGCTGCACTGGCAGAAGAAGTGGAGGGCCTTATAAATCCTTTTTTAAGGTTCTCATCCAAGTAATCTTTTAGGTGTATAAGCTCTGGTTGAGAAAGGGGGTAGATCCGAGCAGTAGGGATAGGACTGTCAGGAATTAAGTCAATAGGACAATCGTAAATCCTATGTGGAGGGAGTTTCTCCGCGTTAGTCTTACTGAACACATCAGCAAAATCTTGTAAGTAATCTGGTAAATTAGTAGGATGAATCTCTGAGAAGGAGATGATACATGGAGGATGACAATTTTCTGTACAGTAAGTAGACTGTAAAGAAAGAGATCTTGTGGGCCAAAGAATAGTAGGCTGATGAAGATGCAACCATGGTAAACCTAAAACTATAGGGAAAACTGGAGATGAAATAATATCAAAATTGAGAGTCTCTGTGTGGCCATTGGCACAAGAAACTATTAAAGGAACTGTCTGAGATGTAACTGGACCGAAAGAAGAGTTAGATCCATCAATAAATGTGAGTGACACTGGAATCTGCTTTAACACACTGGGAATTTTATTTGCTTTTACAACATTTGAGTCAATGAAGTTGCCACATGCGCCGCTGTCGACCATTGCTTCAATGGAAATCTTTCCTTGATCCCACTGTAGGGTGAGAGGAACAAAAATATAATGATTAGATATGGTTCCGGGTGAATTTAATTTATTAATGTGGGAGAAATTACCTTCTGAATTCTTCTTGAGAAGAGGGCAGGTGGAAACGATGTGGTCAGGAGCAGAGCAATATAGGCAAAGATTGTTAGCTCTGCGACGCTGTTTCTCTGCAGAGGTTAAAGGTCCTTTAATAACACTAAGATCCATTGGAGAATCTTTGGGAGGTGATCTAGATCTCCTGAAGGGAGTGACTGAATAGGTAGTGGCACGTTCGGTCTTTCTTTCGCGAAGGCGACGATCAATAGTGACTGAGAGGTAAAAAACGATGTGTTATTAAGAAATATTAATAAAACATTAACAGCGCTAAAAAAAGCCTATCAAATGGCTTATGAGTCCAATACTCATATACTGCAATGGTTAGTTGAGGAAAAAGTTTATAAAGTTATGTATGCATAAAGGTATTATGTAACATGTGTCCACACTCTTTGTGAATCAATTAATGATAGTCCTTGCACTTCCTCTAATATGCTGTTCTTTGTGTGGAGTGATTTCACAGTATAGCTGTTTGTTCATTCAAATGCTGATTGGAGCTGTCTGTGATTTCCCCCTAAGGTATTGTACTCACCAAAAAGTAGTACTTTTAAAAGCATTGGATACATCCACTGGTGGTAATCACTCATCGGTTCTCCTCCTCTGGTGTATAGTGATGATCCGTACGCTCTTCAATCAGTGTAGCTTGGCAATCATGCAGGGAAGCAAGAGAGACTTTGCATAGTGTAAAATCCTTTTTATTTATAATCATAAAACCCCTGCTACCCGCTCATGCTTACACAAGATTAAAGATAAAAAGCGCTTGTCATAAAGGCTGCTGCCTCTGCTCACTCAGGAATATGGCTCCAAATTACTCAGGCTCAAATTTCCCCTCGTAAGTCCCGGGTAGAAGCTGGGCTGCCTTGCAAGCTGAATCGTCGTGTAGTCACGCCCTGACGCGTTTCGTGATAGGTCCACGTCTTCAGAGGGCGCCCTCTGAAGACGTGGACCTATCACGAAACGCGTCAGGGCGTGACTACACGACGATTCAGCTTGCAAGGCAGCCCAGCTTCTACCCGGGACTTACGAGGGGAAATTTGAGCCTGAGTAATTTGGAGCCATATTCCTGAGTGAGCAGAGGCAGCAGCCTTTATGACAAGCGCTTTTTATCTTTAATCTTGTGTAAGCATGAGCGGGTAGCAGGGGTTTTATGATTATAAATAAAAAGGATTTTACACTATGCAAAGTCTCTCTTGCTTCCCTGCATGATTGCCAAGCTACACTGATTGAAGAGCGTACGGATCATCACTATACACCAGAGGAGGAGAACCGATGAGTGATTACCACCAGTGGATGTATCCAATGCTTTTAAAAGTACTACTTTTTGGTGAGTACAATACCTTAGGGGGAAATCACAGACAGCTCCAATCAGCATTTGAATGAACAAACAGCTATACTGTGAAATCACTCCACACAAAGAACAGCATATTAGAGGAAGTGCAAGGACTATCATTAATTGATTCACAAAGAGTGTGGACACATGTTACATAATACCTTTATGCATACATAACTTTATAAACTTTTTCCTCAACTAACCATTGCAGTATATGAGTATTGGACTCATAAGCCATTTGATAGGCTTTTTTTAGCGCTGTTAATGTTTTATTAATATTTCTTAATAACACATCGTTTTTTATGTCATTATTTTATTATAATAGCTGCTTTTCCACTGTATAAAACAATCATACATTTAACCCTTTTTTCCATTGAGCGCTGGGATCAGAATCATCCGTAGGTTTTTTCTGATAAATTTTTTACAGTGACTGAGAGGTGCATAAGATCTTCCAAAGTAGTGGGTAGGTCAACACGAGCTAACTCATCCTTCATAGCTTCAGATAAACCCAAACGGAACTGGTTTCTGAGAGAAATATCAGACCATTGAGTTTCTCTGCACCAACATTTGAATTCTGAAATAAAATCTTCAACAGGACGCCTTCCCTGTCTAAGACTCCTGATTGAATTCTCAGCTGTTAACTGTTTGTTGGGATCTTCATATAACAAAGACATCTCATCAAGAAATGTGTCAAAATCTCCTAAGAGATCTCCGTGTTCTTCTACATAGGTGTCAGCCCATACCCTGGGCTCACCTTTAAGAAAAGAAATTAATGTAAGGATCTTTATCCTATCAGAATGATAAGTACGTGGCTGTAGTTCAAACATCAATCGACATGAACTAATGAATTGTCTGTAATTTTTTCTATCTCCAAAAAATGGTTCCGGTGAACAGGCCTTTGGTTCAGGTCTTTGCCTGGCTTGTGCCAGATTTTGATCTCTTAAAGCATCATTCTGCATACGTAACTCATTCATGTTGTTAGTAAGATTATCAACTCTTTGAGAGAGTGCAACTAAATGATTTGCAAGGTCAGCTGGATCCATTTAAAAGATATATGTAATTATATCCTTTATCTTTTTTGGGTTCGGATATTATGTTATGACCCTGACAGTGAGAGGACTCTATATGAGATTAGACCGCAGCTGTAGAGGCTTATCAGAAATGAACCACCAGATCACTCTCACTGAACAATAAGAGTTTGGGGTTATATCATCATATCCTCTATGGAACAAAACACAAGAGTAATAGCTTAATTCCTCTTAAGCTTAACTAATGAGAACAATCTGGATACTACAAGTATAAGTCTTTGTCTAAGTAAATTCAACAATCAGGGTAGTAGTATTACTAGTAGGATATCTCCACACTGGTACCAATAAAGTGAAATATGTCTGCTGTATCTGGTGCTAGTATATAATAACAAGTCTAAGGTAAGAGACACAGTTCTGGAATATACTAGGAATCAATGTTATTGTAATAGCTGGTTTCAAGTATACTTGCGGTTTAGGAGGTAGTCTGTACCGGAATGTCTGCACAGGTGGTGGTGGTATCTATATACAGCAGTAGTTTGGTATTTAAATATACTTGCAGTTCAGGAGGTAGTCTATACCAGGCAGTCCGCACAGGTGGTGATGGTATCCAGCAGGATAGTGAAACACAGGAGACTTTGGAGGAGTAAGTTGTGGAGAGAGGTGCTACAGCGAGTCTGTAGCTTGTCCAGGGTTTCCCAGATGGCGGCAGGGTCCAACAGGAATATCCGAACACCCTGCCGCCATCCCCGGGAGTTTAAATAGCCCGGGCAGTGGCTGAGCTGAGCGCCGCACGTTGGAACGCACTTCCGCGTTCCAACGTGGAGCGCAGACGTCCGCGCACCGGAAGTGACGCGGACGTGAATCTGAATGGAGCGCAACTGTCATAAGTGACAAGTCTGCGCTCCATGAGGAGGAAGTAACGCTGACGGCGTTACATACCCCCCTCCTCAAGGGGGCACCTCCGGAGCGCCCAGTGAGACATGGTTTATCAGGATATTTATGATGAAACTGCTTAATGAGCCGAGGAGCATGAATATTTGAAGAACATTCCCAGGAATCATCTGTGGGAGAATAGCCTTTCCAACGAATCAAATATTGAATAGAGGATCCTCTTTTCCTAGAATCAAGAATCTTCTCTACCTGATATTCAGTTTCACCAAAAACTTGAATTGGAGGAGGAGGTTGTGGATCTCTATTTGGAAAGGGGTTAGATTTATAAGGCTTGATTAGTAAAACATGAAAAGATGGATGAATCTTCCAATCTGGAGGTAGAAGTAATCTAACAGCATTTTTATTTATTACATGAGAAATTGAGAAAGGTCCTGTATATTGACGACCAAGCTTTTTTGAAGGAATATTAAGTCGTAAATTCCGAGTGGATAACCATACCAAATCTCCAATTTTGTATGGAGGTGATATTGTTCTATGAGAGTCGTAATATTTCTTTTGTCTAATTTGAGCAGTCTTTAGATTAGAACGAAGAGTGTTTAGAGTGTTTTTTATGGTTGATAAGAAATTCTCAACAGCCGGAACATTACTTGGAGAAAAAGTAGAAGGTAAACTATTAGGATGAAACCCATAATTTGCGTAAAAGGGTGAAAACTGAGAAGATGAATTGGAAGCATTGTTATATGCAAACTCTGCATGTGGAAGTAAGTCAACCCAGTCATCTTGAAGATGGGTGCAATAACAGCGCAAATATTGCTCAAGAGTTTGGTTAACACGTTCCGTTTGCCCATTTGTTTGGGGATGATAAGCAGTAGATCTACGATGATCTATTTGTAAGGTTTGGCAAAGGGCTCTCCAAAACTTGGAAATAAACTGTGACCCACGATCCGAAATGATTTGGGATGGAAGGCCATGCAATTTAAGAATATTAGATAAAAAAGCCCTTGCTGTTTCTTGAGAAGTAGGTAACTTTTTCAAAGGTACAAAGTGGGCCATCTTGGTTAATATGTCAACAGTGACCATGATGGTGTTAAATCCATTTGATCTAGGAAGATCTACTATGAAATCCATGGATATAACATCCCAAGGTCTGTCAGGTATTGGGATGGAGGTTAATAACCCATAGGGTGGTTTCCTCGAATGTTTGTTGATTGCACAAGTGTGGCAAGAACTCACATAGTCATGAACAGTCTTTGTCATATGGGGCCACCAATAACTTCTCTTCAGTAAAAGAATGGTTTTACTAATACCAGGATGACCTGCAAGTGGGGCATCGTGGAGTTGTTTTAATAGTGTGAGTTGTAAACTTGGTGGAACGTAGATCTTGTCGTTGAAAGTAAATAGTCCATTAGACTGCTGTTGTAGACCTTTAGGGAGTTGAGATTTATCTTTAGAAAGAGTTTGAATGAGCAATTTATCGAATGTCAAAGTTGTTCCAATAATTCGGTTGGAAGGAATAATGGAAAGTGGTGGAATGTCCATGGATTGATCTTCATTCATACGAGATAGAGAATCTGCTTTGATATTTTGAGTACCGGGGAGGTATGAGATGACAAAATCAAAACGATCAAAAAATAAACTCCATCTGACTTGACGGGCAGAAAGAGTTTTACAAGTTTTGAGATGCTGTAAATTACGATGGTCAGTGAGGATAGTGATAGGGTGTGTAGAACCCTCCAGAAGGTGTCTCCAGTTTGCGAGAGCGTCCTTTATTGCTAACAGTTCCTTTTCTCCAATCGGATAGTTTTTTTCAGCTGGTGATAAAGTTCTGGAATAAAAGGCAACAGGATGTAGTGGATGTGATAATGTGGGTCGTTGGGAAAGTACAGCACCCAAGGCAAAATGTGAAGCATCAACTTCCAACGTAAAATGAAACATTGGATTGGGGAGTTGGAGAATGGGAGCTGAAGAGTAACTAAGCTTAAGTGTTTCAAATGATTTCTGTGCTTCCTTGGACCATATGAAAGGTATCTTAGAACTGGTTAGACTAGTAAGTGGTCTCACAATTGATGAGAAATTTTTAATGAATTTTCTATAATAATTAGAAAATCCAAGGAATCTCTGAAGGGCCTTTCTGGTCTGGGGAGAAGGCCAAGACAAAATGCAATCCACTTTAGTATGGTCCATCTGAACTCCATCTGGAGTGATCTGATAACCAAGAAAGGAGATAGTAGTCTGACTGAAGACGCACTTCTCAAGTTTTGCATATAGAGAGTGAATTCTGAGTCTCTCCAGAATCCAACGCACATGTTTGTGATGTTCCTCGAGAGTATCAGAATAAATTAATATGTCATCTAAGTAGATAACAACACAAATGTCAAGCAGATCATGAAAAATATCGTTAATAAACCACTGAAAAGTTGCTGGGGCATTACATAAACCGAAAGGCATTACACAGTACTCGAAAAGCCCGTATCGAGTTTTAAAAGCAGTTTTCCACTCATCTCCAGAGCGAATCCTTATAAGATTATAAGCACCTCTAAGGTCCAGCTTTGTGTAGATCCTAGCTGTCTGTAACCTTTCAATAAGCTCTGGAATGAGTGGTAATGGATATCTATTCTTTACTGTGATGTTATTGAGGGATCGATAATCTATTATCGGTCGAAGTGATCCATCCTTATTTTTTACAAAAAATAGAGCTGCACTGGCAGAAGAAGTGGAGGGCCTTATAAATCCTTTTTTAAGGTTCTCATCCAAGTAATCTTTTAGGTGTATAAGCTCTGGTTGAGAAAGGGGGTAGATCCGAGCAGTAGGGATAGGACTGTCAGGAATTAAGTCAATAGGACAATCGTAAATCCTATGTGGAGGGAGTTTCTCCGCGTTAGTCTTACTGAACACATCAGCAAAATCTTGTAAGTAATCTGGTAAATTAGTAGGATGAATCTCTGAGAAGGAGATGATACATGGAGGATGACAATTTTCTGTACAGTAAGTAGACTGTAAAGAAAGAGATCTTGTGGGCCAAAGAATAGTAGGCTGATGAAGATGCAACCATGGTAAACCTAAAACTATAGGGAAAACTGGAGATGAAATAATATCAAAATTGAGAGTCTCTGTGTGGCCATTGGCACAAGAAACTATTAAAGGAACTGTCTGAGATGTAACTGGACCGAAAGAAGAGTTAGATCCATCAATAAATGTGAGTGACACTGGAATCTGCTTTAACACACTGGGAATTTTATTTGCTTTTACAACATTTGAGTCAATGAAGTTGCCACATGCGCCGCTGTCGACCATTGCTTCAATGGAAATCTTTCCTTGATCCCACTGTAGGGTGAGAGGAACAAAAATATAATGATTAGATATGGTTCCGGGTGAATTTAATTTATTAATGTGGGAGAAATTACCTTCTGAATTCTTCTTGAGAAGAGGGCAGGTGGAAACGATGTGGTCAGGAGCAGAGCAATATAGGCAAAGATTGTTAGCTCTGCGACGCTGTTTCTCTGCAGAGGTTAAAGGTCCTTTAATAACACTAAGATCCATTGGAGAATCTTTGGGAGGTGATCTAGATCTCCTGAAGGGAGTGACTGAATAGGTAGTGGCACGTTCGGTCTTTCTTTCGCGAAGGCGACGATCAATAGTGACTGAGAGGTAAAAAACGATGTGTTATTAAGAAATATTAATAAAACATTAACAGCGCTAAAAAAAGCCTATCAAATGGCTTATGAGTCCAATACTCATATACTGCAATGGTTAGTTGAGGAAAAAGTTTATAAAGTTATGTATGCATAAAGGTATTATGTAACATGTGTCCACACTCTTTGTGAATCAATTAATGATAGTCCTTGCACTTCCTCTAATATGCTGTTCTTTGTGTGGAGTGATTTCACAGTATAGCTGTTTGTTCATTCAAATGCTGATTGGAGCTGTCTGTGATTTCCCCCTAAGGTATTGTACTCACCAAAAAGTAGTACTTTTAAAAGCATTGGATACATCCACTGGTGGTAATCACTCATCGGTTCTCCTCCTCTGGTGTATAGTGATGATCCGTACGCTCTTCAATCAGTGTAGCTTGGCAATCATGCAGGGAAGCAAGAGAGACTTTGCATAGTGTAAAATCCTTTTTATTTATAATCATAAAACCCCTGCTACCCGCTCATGCTTACACAAGATTAAAGATAAAAAGCGCTTGTCATAAAGGCTGCTGCCTCTGCTCACTCAGGAATATGGCTCCAAATTACTCAGGCTCAAATTTCCCCTCGTAAGTCCCGGGTAGAAGCTGGGCTGCCTTGCAAGCTGAATCGTCGTGTAGTCACGCCCTGACGCGTTTCGTGATAGGTCCACGTCTTCAGAGGGCGCCCTCTGAAGACGTGGACCTATCACGAAACGCGTCAGGGCGTGACTACACGACGATTCAGCTTGCAAGGCAGCCCAGCTTCTACCCGGGACTTACGAGGGGAAATTTGAGCCTGAGTAATTTGGAGCCATATTCCTGAGTGAGCAGAGGCAGCAGCCTTTATGACAAGCGCTTTTTATCTTTAATCTTGTGTAAGCATGAGCGGGTAGCAGGGGTTTTATGATTATAAATAAAAAGGATTTTACACTATGCAAAGTCTCTCTTGCTTCCCTGCATGATTGCCAAGCTACACTGATTGAAGAGCGTACGGATCATCACTATACACCAGAGGAGGAGAACCGATGAGTGATTACCACCAGTGGATGTATCCAATGCTTTTAAAAGTACTACTTTTTGGTGAGTACAATACCTTAGGGGGAAATCACAGACAGCTCCAATCAGCATTTGAATGAACAAACAGCTATACTGTGAAATCACTCCACACAAAGAACAGCATATTAGAGGAAGTGCAAGGACTATCATTAATTGATTCACAAAGAGTGTGGACACATGTTACATAATACCTTTATGCATACATAACTTTATAAACTTTTTCCTCAACTAACCATTGCAGTATATGAGTATTGGACTCATAAGCCATTTGATAGGCTTTTTTTAGCGCTGTTAATGTTTTATTAATATTTCTTAATAACACATCGTTTTTTATGTCATTATTTTATTATAATAGCTGCTTTTCCACTGTATAAAACAATCATACATTTAACCCTTTTTTCCATTGAGCGCTGGGATCAGAATCATCCGTAGGTTTTTTCTGATAAATTTTTTACAGTGACTGAGAGGTGCATAAGATCTTCCAAAGTAGTGGGTAGGTCAACACGAGCTAACTCATCCTTCATAGCTTCAGATAAACCCAAACGGAACTGGTTTCTGAGAGAAATATCAGACCATTGAGTTTCTCTGCACCAACATTTGAATTCTGAAATAAAATCTTCAACAGGACGCCTTCCCTGTCTAAGACTCCTGATTGAATTCTCAGCTGTTAACTGTTTGTTGGGATCTTCATATAACAAAGACATCTCATCAAGAAATGTGTCAAAATCTCCTAAGAGATCTCCGTGTTCTTCTACATAGGTGTCAGCCCATACCCTGGGCTCACCTTTAAGAAAAGAAATTAATGTAAGGATCTTTATCCTATCAGAATGATAAGTACGTGGCTGTAGTTCAAACATCAATCGACATGAACTAATGAATTGTCTGTAATTTTTTCTATCTCCAAAAAATGGTTCCGGTGAACAGGCCTTTGGTTCAGGTCTTTGCCTGGCTTGTGCCAGATTTTGATCTCTTAAAGCATCATTCTGCATACGTAACTCATTCATGTTGTTAGTAAGATTATCAACTCTTTGAGAGAGTGCAACTAAATGATTTGCAAGGTCAGCTGGATCCATTTAAAAGATATATGTAATTATATCCTTTATCTTTTTTGGGTTCGGATATTATGTTATGACCCTGACAGTGAGAGGACTCTATATGAGATTAGACCGCAGCTGTAGAGGCTTATCAGAAATGAACCACCAGATCACTCTCACTGAACAATAAGAGTTTGGGGTTATATCATCATATCCTCTATGGAACAAAACACAAGAGTAATAGCTTAATTCCTCTTAAGCTTAACTAATGAGAACAATCTGGATACTACAAGTATAAGTCTTTGTCTAAGTAAATTCAACAATCAGGGTAGTAGTATTACTAGTAGGATATCTCCACACTGGTACCAATAAAGTGAAATATGTCTGCTGTATCTGGTGCTAGTATATAATAACAAGTCTAAGGTAAGAGACACAGTTCTGGAATATACTAGGAATCAATGTTATTGTAATAGCTGGTTTCAAGTATACTTGCGGTTTAGGAGGTAGTCTGTACCGGAATGTCTGCACAGGTGGTGGTGGTATCTATATACAGCAGTAGTTTGGTATTTAAATATACTTGCAGTTCAGGAGGTAGTCTATACCAGGCAGTCCGCACAGGTGGTGATGGTATCCAGCAGGATAGTGAAACACAGGAGACTTTGGAGGAGTAAGTTGTGGAGAGAGGTGCTACAGCGAGTCTGTAGCTTGTCCAGGGTTTCCCAGATGGCGGCAGGGTCCAACAGGAATATCCGAACACCCTGCCGCCATCCCCGGGAGTTTAAATAGCCCGGGCAGTGGCTGAGCTGAGCGCCGCACGTTGGAACGCACTTCCGCGTTCCAACGTGGAGCGCAGACGTCCGCGCACCGGAAGTGACGCGGACGTGAATCTGAATGGAGCGCAACTGTCATAAGTGACAAGTCTGCGCTCCATGAGGAGGAAGTAACGCTGACGGCGTTACAGTTATTCAGATTGCAACAGCGCTGAAAGCTGAAAATTGGCTTGGGCAGAAAGGTGTATATGTGCCTGTATTGAAGTGGGTAACAAGAGGGTCCCCCAGATCCTGCCCCCAATATAAATGTACCCCTACCCATTCACCAAAAAAAAAGTGTCAAAAATGTAAAAACAACAGGAGACGATGCCCATCCATCTGCAATCACAGCACCCGGAGCTGAAAAATAGAAAAAAAAATCTCCGCCTCGATGGGAGGCATCCTACAGACTGCTGTCTCTTGGCTGTGACAGCTGTTATATAGGCAAGGGTGGGACCACCCGGTGATGTAACCGGGTGACCCCGCCCCCCTCTGATGTCACGTGAGTTGTCAAAAACTGTCTCCTGTCGTTTTTACTTTTTAAAACTTTTTTGGGTGAATGGGTAGGGGTACAATGTTGAGTGTTTTTGAGGGGACAGAAAATTTACACTGTTATACAAGCAGCACACTCATTATTTTACATTGCAGCAAAGTGTCATTTGAGTGTTGCCAAAATAAAAAGATATCATAAAATATTTACAAAAATGTGAGAGGTGCAGTCACGTTTGTGATATATTGTATATATTTTATCATCACTTTTTGGGAAATTATTCCTGCTAAACCAGCAAAAAAACAGATGTGTGAGATATGTATATATATATATATATATATATATATATATATGCACTTTTAATTTTACAGTCCATGCAAGATTGCTGTTTGCATTTTAACAATATATTCACTTAACTCTTTTGTTTTTCATGGAATAAAGATACCTAAACTACGATAGTAATCTTTTTGTGTAATTGAAAAAAGCAGCAGTATCCACATGTAAGCTCTAGGTGAGAGCATTGGGGATTATCCAGAGAAACTGTCAAGACTGGTTTTCTGCTTCCAGCGAACAAGCCCCAGTGTCACAAAGGGCAACTCCAATTCTGTAGACAGCAATTATAGCAGACATTCACATGGAGTATAATTTGTCAGTTTCTTGTCAGTTAACTTCTTTGTGATAACAGTAGAGGGTCTAATCAGCTTGATGGTTGTTTCTGTCGGACAGACCTCTATAATTATTATTTTCTAATTGCCTTTGTAAACTGCTGACACATAATTCTTGATTTTACGAAGGTGGACGTAGATTATAGGTGAATAGTGGCATCAATTGTTTGGTGGCACCTTCATTTTATAAGTATGCATTGCTGTGGAGCCATTTTATCAATATATCCGCACATTATACAGTATATTCTGAACTAAGATTATTGAAACAAAAACACTTACTTGTTTATATGAATTTTAGTTGTTTTTACCAGTTATATTTTACATTTTAGATTTTATGCTGTATATAAAAATGCTTAAAATGCATCTGTGACCGGGTTATGGGCATTAAAACATTTACACATTGTTATCTGCTTCCTGCTGAGGTAACACATAAGGAAGTGGGCTTTCTTCCACAGTGGCATTTTTTTGTAGTGAGAGTGCCCTTTGTTATGACTGAGAGCTCAGCTTGATCTAACGATGATGGGCTCCCACATGCTCACTGTGATAACCAGTCAGAGGTTAACTTGACTTAACTTAACTAAGTGGAATGGACTTGGGGGACTTGTATATATTTGTTGCTGAAAGACTTCTGTGAATTTACCAGTGGTGTGGGTTTATCATGATGTATTGCACCTGTTATGTTCAAATCCAGCTTGAAAAGGAGTGTGGTCACCCAAAACCATTGCTTTCTTTTTTTTTTTTTTTTTCAACTATACATTTTTTATTATATCAATAAAATAGTACATACATACAGCAAAAGCATAAATGACAGAGTTGCAGTACAAACAAAACAACAGAGATATAATCAGATCTGTAAAGGCTGTGCGTGTAAACATGGTACGGGCCTTGATGACCTAGACCAGTCTACCCCAACTGGGTTCTAACTGTAGGACTGGAAGGACATCACGATAAGTAATGGTACAGCCTGTACTATAGAAAGAGTAAAAATAAATAAATAAAGATAAAAATAAAAGTAAAATAAATACAAACAAAATATCCACTATAAACTAATACAATATTCATTGCTCTACACCTGCATACTGCTTAATACTAAGCATAAATGTTTTCAAAAACTCAAGTAGAAATTAAATATTGCAATCTTTTAAATAGGCGGAGGCTCTATGATGTGTTAGCCATGTTTTCCATTTTTTCCTAAAAGAGGGGATTGTGTGGTTTTTATAAGCTAGCATCAGCTCGAATTGAGCTTGGGTATTCAGTCTATTTATAACCGTGGAAATATTAGGTGCTTCTGTGGATTTCCATAGTTTAGTAACAGTTAGTCTCGAGGCTATCAAGATATGGGTCACGACAGTTCTATAAATGGTAGGATATATCTACAGGTCAATGCCCAGTAAAGCTGAGGCAGGTGTAAGCGTCAGTGATTTGCAACTCCAAAGAGTGTGTAGGAGGTTTCCAGTTTGTTCTTTGCACCTCCAACAAATGTCGGACATTGTAGGGTAGATTTTAGATAGCCTATAGGGAGTTAGATACCATCTATTGGTAATTTTTTGGGCGTTATCCCAATGTTCGATGCATGAAGATGCATTTTTAATTGTCTAGAATGATTTTTTATCATCGTCTAAGTTTTTTTCCCATTTTATCATATGAGCGTTTTTTTCAACTGGCTGGGATGAAAGTATGTTATAGAAGTATGAAATACCTTTTTTAACGTAATCCCTTTGTTGGGATAAATAATCCCAGATTAACGATGGTATCGTATTTTCCGGGTTAAAATCCCTCAGACGCTTACACCTTCCCAGCTTGCAGAAAGTGACATTTTTATAATTCAGGGGGAGGTTAACGTAAACATAATATCCCTGTTTGATCCAATCGTCTACTGACATACGGATTTTGCAGTAGTTAATAATTTCTGTAGGGAGGTATAATTTAGATTTATTTCCTAAATGTCTAGATTTAGAAAGTATGTGTTTCCATGCAAATAGTGTGGCCTTAATACTTAATAGATTGGGATTGACTACTTTTGGGAGTACAATATTAGCTAATGCTAGGGTGTATAAATCGGAGGCCTTGGTAGAATCTTGTTCTATGTTCAACCATAGTTTATCTTTCTGGGGGGAGAACCAATATTTCATTTGATCTAGTATTGCTGCATAATAGTAATTCCTGATGTCAGGTAAGTTCATACCACCATGAGCCGTAATGGAGGTAAGAATGGAAAAGGCTACCGTTGTTTTTTTTTTTATTCCAAATAAACTGTCTCAGTTTAATGTTTAGTTGCTTGAAGAATTTAGCCGGAATTGGGATAGGAAGGCATCTAAAGTAATATATGATCTTTGGTAATGTTTGCATTTTGAATGCAGCTATTTTCCCGACCCATGATAATTGAATTTTCTGCATTTTCGATAGGTCGCCACTAATTTGTTCTATGAGGGGGGGGGGAGTTAACATCATAAATTTTGGCTGGCAGTGGTGCAAGTCGAATTCCTAAGTACTCTACCGAGTTGTTATTCCATATGAATCCAAACTTTGATTTAAGGTTGACTGTTAATGGAGTAGGGATATTTATGGGTAATATGTAACATTTATTTATGTTGATTTTGTAGTATGAGACTTCCTTAAATTTTTCTAGTGCATTAATTACTGAAGGTAAGGATAATTCAGGATCGGCCAGAGTCAGTATAATGTCATCAGCGAAAAGGCCCAACTTGTGTTCATCCTGACCAATCGCAATGCCTTTGATATCTGGGGAAGAGCGAATATATTCCGCTAGGGGTTCTATTGCAAGGGAAAAAATCAGTGGGGATAAAGGGCACCGTTGGTCCCGTTGGTTAGTGTGAAAGTTCTAGAAAGCATACCTGAGGAAAAAACTTTAGCAGTGGGATGTGTATATAATGCCATAATATCAGAGTGTATAAATCCTTCAAGGCCAAATTTAGATAAAGTGTGTGAAATATATCCCCAGTGCATTCTGCCGAATCCTTTTTCTGCATCAAGTGTTAAAAGTAGGGCGGGCATTCGATCATTATGTATTCTGTTAATAATATTCAGCATTCTTCTAGTACTATCGGGAGCTTGTTTAGCTTTAATGAATCCTACTTGATCGGGTCTAATTAATGAGGGGGTGATGTCAACTAATCTGTTTGCTAGGACTTTCGCATACATTTTAAGATCGGAATTTAGTAAAGATATGGGTCTATAATTCAAGGGAGATTCAGGATCTTTGTCAGGTTTTGGAAGTGTTATTATTACAGCTTCTAGAAGTTCATTTGGGAAAGTTTTTGAATTTGCTGCTTGATTGAAAAGTCTGGATAAATATGGGGCTAAAATATCCTTAAAAACTGAGTAATATTCACCTGACAGTCCATCAGCACCTGGAGCTTTATTTTTGGGAAGATCATTTATGACTTTCAAAATTTCTTCATTGGAGATTGGTTTATTGAGATTTTCTAAGGATATTGGGTCGATGGAGGGTAAATTAACAGTATCCTAAAAAGGTTCTATTTTATTAGTATTAGGTTGGGGGGTATTAATATCTTCTTTAAGATTGTATAATTCTTCATAGTACTGTGAAAATGCATCTACAATTTCTTGGGGATTGAACATTACTTTTCCTGATTTGTGGTGGGTTAATTTAATAATTTTATTTTTTTGTCTACGCTGGCGTAATTGGGAAGCTAATAGTTTACCCGCTCTGTTACCTTCTGAATAATATTTTAAATTAAGTTTCTTAAAGTACTTCTCATGGTCAGTTATCAGGATAGATTTGAGTTCCATTCTTAGAGTGGAAAGATGACGTTCCAAATTAATATCTAGAGGATTTTTTTTATGTAACTCTTCTTGACTTGCAATCTCTTTTAGTAGTGAGTTTATTTTGATATTTTTATTTTTTTTCTCCCTGGCAGTTAATTGTATCAGGAGGCCCCTAACGTAGGCCTTGTGGGAACACCATAAAGTAGCATCGTTAACACTACTATTGTCATTCATAACAAAAAATTCTTCAATAGATTCCTTCATCACAGACTGATGTTTCCCCTGTGCAAGAATAAATGTATTATTCCTCCATAAGTAATTGTTGGGGCAGATTTGATTAGAATCAATTTCTATCGTAATAGGAGCGTGGTCTGACCACGTTAGATTATGAATTTTTGCGTCCACTATTTTCGGTAGGAGATTTTTGTCTGTGATAAAGTAATCAAATCTAGAGTATGACTTGTGAACATTAGAAAAAAATTTAAAATCTTTCTCTGTAGTGTGTAAGCATCTCCATGGATCATACAAATCTTCTTTCAAGAAAATATCAGCTAAACCTTTCCTAGAAGTCTTTCCTTTTCTTGAAGTGTCCATATCCGGGGCTAGGGGTGCATTAAAGTCTCCACAAATAAGAAGACAACCCTTCTGAATCTTCCTTGCCATCTTGATCACTTTCTGGATAAACTGGTGGGGATTCTTATTTGGAGCATAAATGTTGACAATAGTATACGTTGAGTTATCTATAGAGGCTACTAAAATAATATATCTTCCATGGGCATCCATCTTAAGGTCTAATTGCTGAAAGGAAACCGTATCCTTTACAGCTGTAATCACCCCTCTTTTCTTTTTCTTGTGGTTGGAAACAA
The DNA here is from genome assembly GCF_905171775.1 of Rana temporaria. Taxonomy (NCBI): domain Eukaryota; kingdom Metazoa; phylum Chordata; class Amphibia; order Anura; family Ranidae; genus Rana; species Rana temporaria. The sequence continues at coordinate 107,845,343 of NC_053493.1, forward strand.
AAATATGTGGAAATTTGTGATGTTGAAATTTAGGAGACTTGGCGAAATGAGAATTCTTGGATACAGAGGATGTCGCTGCCAAATTTGATGGCGTCGGCCCATAGAGCTCTCCTCTTGTATGGGATATTGAGGCCCTTCACATTCATTGACAAGAGTTTAAGGGTCATTGCTGATAAGAGGATAATTGCTGAGATGCAAGATCATTTTTGTAGACAAGTTGCATGTTAAAATGTGGAAAAAGCAGAGTGCAGATGCAGTAATACTTTATTTCCAGTAGGTGGAGGTGTTGTATCAGGTAAAGCAGCATGGTGCAGATACTATAGTGGAAGGCAAACAACAAAAACAAAACAAAAATCAGAAAAAACGTCCTCCCCTGAGCCATCAGGTAATTCCCGAATGAAATATTGAAGGCAAGCGTTAGAAAACCGGTAGAACCAAATTAATGGTGGACTAAGTTCTCTTTTTTCTTCCAGTCTTGTGGTATTGGTCCAGGAGCGCTGACATCCATTTTATCAGTCTCTTGATTGGGGATCAAACCCCAGGAGCGAAGAAGTTTTAGACCCTGATCCAAACTTTTAATTGCGTAGGAGGATCCTTTGTAATCTATAAGCAATTTTGTGGGGAACCCCCATTTATAGATCATTTCATGGTTGCGGAATATTTTTGTGATTAAATTCATGTTCTTGCAAGCTAGAATTGTCGCTTGGGAGAGGTCTGAGAAAAGGATTATCCCAGCGTAAGGGTCAGGTAGTGCTGAATGGCATCCAGCGTATTGCATGAGCTGATCCTTTACCTCAAAAAAATGAATTCTAGCAATGACGTCTCACGGTAACTTTTCAGCTATATGCTGTGGTTTAGGGAGCCTGTGAGCTCTATCAATCTCTAATTCTTGTTTTGAGACTGAAGGAATCAGGTCTGAAATCATGCTTTTAACCACTTAAGCCCCGGACCAAAATGCTGCCTAAAGACCCAAGGTGTTTTTACAGTTCGGGACTGCGTCGCTTTAACTGACAATTTCGCGGTCGTGCGACGTGGCCCCCAAACAAACTTGGCATCCTTTTTTTCCCCACAAATAGAGCTTTTGGTATTTGATCACCTCTGCGGTTTTTATTTTTTTGCGCTATAAACAAAAATAAAGCGACGATTTTGAAAAAAATTCAATATTTTTTACTTTTTGTTATAATAAATATCCCCCAAAAACATATATAAAAACATTTTTTTCCCTCAGTTTAGGCCGATACGTATTCTTCGACCTATTTTTAGTAAAAAAAATCGCAATAAGCGTTTATCGATTGGTTTGCGCAAAATTTATAGCGTTTACAAAATAGGGGATAGTTTTATTGCATTTTTATTAATTCTTTTTTTTTTACTACTAATGGCGGCGATCAACGATTTTTTTCGTGACTGCGACATTATGGCGGACACTTCGGACAATTTTGACACATTTTTGGGACCATTGTCATTTTCACAGCAAAAAATGCATTTAAATTGCATTCTTTATTGTTAAAATGACAGTTGCAGTTTGGGAGTTAACCACAGGGGGCGCTGTAGGAGTTAGGGTGCACCTAGTGTGTGTTTACAACTGTAGGGGGGTGTGGCTGTAGGACTGACGTCATCGATTGTGTCTCCCCTATAAAGGGGATGACACGATCGATGCGCCGCCACAGTGAAGCACGGGGAAGCCGTGTTTACATACGGCTCTCCCCGTTCTTCAGCTCCGGGGAGCGATCGCGACAGAGTGGCTATAAACAAATAGCCGCGCCGTCGTCCCGGATCGCTCCCCGAGCGAACCCGACCGCCGCATGTAGCGGGGGGGGTCCCGATCGGACCCCCCACCCGCTAGAAGGCAAGGACGTACATGAACGCCCATGTGCCTGTACGTGCCATACTGTGGACGTACATTTACATGCGGCGGTCGGGAAGTGGTTAATAAAGCCTTTCAGCTCTGATGGTTTCACTGTTTCTGGTATTCCTCTGAATTTTATATTATTTCTTCTGCTCTGGTCCTCGATATTTCCGACCTTAATTCTAAGCTGTCTGACTTCTTCCTCCAAGTCAAAGTGAGAATCTATTAACTTATTGTGCGCTGAGGTAAAATCGCACATCTTATTCTCAACATAGTCCACTCTGTCCCCCAGCGCGTCAATTTCTAGTTTGGACTTGTGCATATAGCTCAGCATGTCATGCTGTAAGGCACCCCTGAGGGACATAATCATTTCTTTTATAGTCGTGTCCAGTATTGGTTGACCTGCTGTCTGTATAGCATTAAGTTTGTCATCATAAGGATTACATTCTGGAATATAGGCAGTGTCAGGGTTAATGATGGAAAAGCTACCTTCTTTATCAGAAATCCTTCTCCTCTGCCTTACAGAATGTCCTCCTGGTGCTCCGTGCTGCATTCAGCCTGTGAAGCACTATGTTTCTCCACAGCTATGTCAGAGCTGGCAGTATTGCTTTCATGAGGAGAGGGGCCGGCGCCATCTTGGATTCTCTGAGGTGCAGCAGGGCTACAGAACTCACTCAGCTTACGTAGCCCCTCTCTCGTTTTTCTTTTGGCCGCTATCCCTCTTTTGTTCCCACTGTCCTCCGGAGCAAAACGGTGTCACTCGGGGCTTAAAAGTCACTATATAAGTAGCTCAGGGAAGTCTGTTATAGCAGAGCTCCCTCACACTGCGTCCATACACTCCTGTGGCTGGACACGCCCCCCAAAACCATTGCTTTCTAAGGGCTAATTTTGGATTTGGTGCATGGAGGAAGCACTCGCACTGAGCTATTGTGTGGAATGCTAGCCAGAACTTAGTAATCAAACTTTAAATATAATTAATTTACAACATAGTACTAATATGTGTGGCTTTTAATGGCCATAGCCTTTATTATAGGTATATCAGATATATATATACCATATATACTCGAGTATAAGCGACCCAAGTATAAGCCGAGGTACCTAATTTTACCCCAAAAACTGAGAAAACTTATTGACTCGAGTATAAGCCTAGGGTGAAAATGCAGCAGCTACTGTAAGCGGAAAAGAGGGTAAACAATGTCCATTTGCACGCTTCACTTTGCCCATTGCAACCTCACTGTGCCCAACCTTACTGTGCCCATTGCAACCTCACTGTGCCCATTACAACCTCACTGTTCCCATTGCAACCTCACTGTGCCCAACCTCACTGTGCCCATTGCAACCTCACTGTGCCCATTGCCACCTCACTGTGCCCATTGTCACCTCACTGTGCCCAACCTCACTGTACCCAACCTCACTGTGCCCATTGCCACCTCACTGTGCCCATTGCAGCCTCCCTATGCCCGAGTCAGTGTACCTGAAATTCTTGACAGGCTGTGGGCGTCCATTCATTGTTTAAAAGTCGCGGTCTCCTCCTGTTCCCGTTCTGTGATAGGCGTTTCCCTGCAGCCTATCACGAACGGCTTCTCATCCTCAGACTCAGTTTCCCAGCAGACACTGGGCCAGATTCTCGTAGAATTCGCAGCAGCGTAACGTAAGCCATTTTCACCACGCCGCCGCAATTTACTGGAGCAAGTGCCGTATTCTCAAAGCACCTGCTCCGTAATTTGCGGCGGCATAGTGTAAATGGCCCGGCGTAAGGCCACGTAATTCAAAGGGGGCGGCTTATATTTAAATTAAGCGCGCCCCCGAGCCGATCGTGAGCTGGAGCATGCGCACTGGGCTAATTTTACGACTCACGACGGAAAACGTCAATGAAGCCGACGTGAGCGTCATTTACGTAAAGCCCTATTTGCGAACGACTTAGTAAAACGACGTAAATGACGGAAAAAGACGACGCTGTCCCGACGCCATATTTAACATGGCATGCGACGGACCTTCGTAAACTTACCCCTCATATATGAGGGGTAAGTTTACGCTTACGGAAACTACGTAAACGACGACGAGGCGCAGCAAAAACGTTCGGGAATCGGCGTATCAGGCTCATTTGCATAGACAAATGAGAAATCGATGTAAACGCCATCTAGCGGCCAGCGTGGAATTACATCTAAGATCCGACGGTGTAAGATTATTACTCCAGTTGGATCTTAGCGTAAATCCGGCGTATCATGTTTTCTGGATAGAAAACAATGATACGCCGGCAGGAAATTCGAATTACGCCGGTGTATCTGTAGATACACCAGCGTAATTCTTTTGAGAATCTGGCCCACTGTGTTCAGTATTCCACCAATTGCAGGCGTCTTTTCATCCTCAGACAAGAGAACAACCGTGACAGGCGGAACACTGAACACAGCGTCTGCTGGGAAACGTCTATCACGGAATTGGACCAGGGGGAAGCCATGACTTTTAAACAATGGATGCTCGCAGCCCTTCAGGTACACTGACTCGAGTATAAACCGAGGGGTGTATTTTCAGCCCTAAAAAAAGGGCTGAAAAACTCAGCTTATACTTGAGTATTTACGGTATATATATATATTTTTTTTTTAACTGTATATTTATCAAAATACTGGTATTTAATATAACAACGATAATGATACATTTTATAGCTTCTAAAGCTCAAGCTAATCATAACATATCATATAGTCCCTTTTCAAAGAAAAGGACAAAAACCTCATAATATGAGCTGCGACAAGGGAGCGAGGGAGAGATGTGCTTCTTCTCTTGATCCTGCTGACTGCGCTTGCTGTGACACATTTTTCTTTCTTTTATAGGTCTTAACTCGTGCCAAGGACCGTTACCATCTCCTAATCCAATCACAGGTAAGTACCAAAAAATGCCAAAAACTGGTTTAACAGTAATATTTTTGTCTGCCGGCATTCCATGTGTGGTGGGCGGGGACATTTCTTGCCCCTCCCTTCACATTTATTCTGACAGTGAGGATACTTTCCCACCATCAAAATACACTGATCAGAGCTGCTGGCTATAGCTCATCGAGAGGCATTTATCGGACAGGCTGGTTGCACAGAATTCCATCAGTAGATCAACTTCTGTATAATCACTGTCCCCATACATGGATCAAAATCTGGCCAGTGCCTGCTGAACCAGCCACATTTTGATCCATGTGCTTTAGGGCAGTGGTCATCGGCCCTGTCTTCAGGGCCCACTAACAGGCCAGATTTTATGTATTACCTTGGGGAGATTCAGACTAGAATACTGCAATCACTGAGCAGCAAATAATATCACCTGTGATGTATTTCAGTTATCTTGCAAACCTGGCCTGTTAGTGAGCCCTGAGGACAGGATTGATGACCACTGCTTTAGGGTCAGTGTCAGTGGGCCAGATCCACAGACGAAGTACGCCGGCGTATCTACTGATACGCCGGCGTACTTTCAAATTTCCTGCGTCATATCTTTAGTTTGAATCCTCAAACCAAGATACGACGGCATCTGGGTAAGATCTGACAGGCGTACGGCTTCGTACACCTTCGGATCTTAGATGCAATACTTCGGGGGCCCGCTGGGTGGAGTTTGCGTCGTTTTCCGCGTCGGGTATGCAAATTAGCAATTTACAATGATCCACGAACGTACGCGCGGCCGTCGCATTTTCTAACGTTGTCTGTAGTCGGCTTTTTCCGGCGTATAGTTAAAGCTGGTATTTTGCGGCGTTTAGATAGACTTGCCATGTTTAGTATGGCCATCGTTCCCGCGTTGAAATTTGAATTCTTTTATTTTTTGATAAGCAACGACATTTAGCGCAATGCACGGCGGGAAATTTCGGGTAGACGCATGCGCAGTTCATGCGGCGCGGGGACGCGCTTCATTTAAATGAAACCCGCCCCCAACCCGCCCAATTTGAAATCCGCCGCCAGAAATACACTACGCCACCGTAACTTACGGCGCAAACTCACTGAGGATTCAAATATACGCCAGGTAAGGTACGGCGGCATAGTGTATCTCTGATACGCTGCGCTGATCGAAATGTATGTGGATCTGGCCCAGTGTGTTTAGGCAGAAAAAAAATCTAAATGCACACTGTTGTTTCTGGGCCCTACTACAGGTGCATTTAGCAAATAATATGCAGACACTCATTAACCATTTGCCGCCCGCCAATGACATATTGACGTCGGCAAAGTGGTTGTAGAATCCTGACTGGACGTCATATGACGTCCTAAGGATTCTGAGCCACGGCGATCGTTGTTGCAGGGTGTCTGTCTGACACCCCGCAACACCGATCAAGGTAAAGAGTCTCTCATGGAGGCTCTTTACCACGTGATCAGCCGTGTCCAACCACGGCTGATCACGATGTAAACAGGAAGAGCCGTTGATGGCTCTTCCTCACTCGCGTCTGACAGATGCGAGTAGAGGAGAGCCGATCGGCGGCTCTCCTGACAGGGGGGTTCGCGCTGATTGTTTATCAGCGCAGCCCCCCCCTCGGATCACCACCCTGGACCACCAGGGAAGGGCAAACAAACAAAAAAAGGGGGCAAAAAAAAAAAGTCTGGAAAGAAAAGCATTAAAAAATAAAAAAGATGCCATTCAGTGCCCACAAATGGGCACTGACTGGCAACATGGGTAAATCAGTGCCGCCCCACAGTGTCCATCAGTGCCACCCCACAGTGCCCATCAGTGCCACCCCACAGTGCCCATCCATGCCCAGTGCCCACCTATCAGTGCCCATCTGTGCCACCCATAAGTATCCATCAGTGCCACCCATAAGTGCCGCCCATGAGTGCCCATCTGTGCCGCCTATGAGTGCCCAGTGCCGCCCATGAGTGCCCATCAGTGCCGCCCATGAGTGCCCATCAGTGCCACCCATGAGTGCCCATCAGTGCCGCCTATGTGTGCCCATCAGTGCCGCCTATGTGTGCCCATCAGTGCCGCCTATGTGCGCCCATCAGTGCCGCATACCAGCGCCGCCAATCAGTGCCACCTCATTTGTGCCCGTCAGTACTACCTCATCGATGTCCATCAGTGCCATCTCATCGGTGCCCATCAGTGCCGCCATATCAGTGCCTGTAATTGAAAGAGAAAACTTACTTATTTACAAAAAAATTAACAGAACAAAATAAAAACATAATTTTTTTTCGAAATTTTCAGTCTTTTTTTAGTTGTTGCGCAAAAAAAAATCGCAGAGGTGATCAAATACCACCAAAAGAAAGCTCTATTTGTGGGGATAAAAGGACGCCAATTTTGTTTGGGTACAGTGTAGCATGACTGCGCAATTTCCATTCAAAGTGCGACAGTGCTGAAAGCTGAAAATTGGCTTGGGCGGGAAGGTGCGTAAGTGCCTGGTATGGAAGTGGTTAAATTGCCAAAAGTATTGGGACACACATGAACATTAATGGCATCCCAGTCTTAGTCCATAGGGTTCAATATTGAGTGGATACACAAAGGAAAGCAGTCACTTGCGCTATGAGGTCTTCTGTGGTGGAAAACAGCAAACAGCAAAGACCATGGCAATTCCCAAACTGGGTGGATGCAGCCCTCCTCAGACAGGGTAATCAGAATGGATACTACAAAAACAAACAAAAAGGAAGGTGCACGCACCTAGTGCATTACTGAAAAACATTTATTGAATATTAAAATCGATAAAAATGGGTACAAAGAACCAAACAATGTTAAGCAGTGCGGACACACCTGTGTCATTTCACATCAAGGGGTGTTAACAGGCGCAGTTTTGGGGCACACCTTCTTCCTCAGATCTAAGCTACCTTCTTTGGCTCATGACAACTGTAATTTTGTACCTATTTTTATTGTTTTTAATATTCAATAAATGTCTTTCCAGGAGGGCGGGAGATGCTGAGTGCGCGCGCGTGCACGTGAGGACGCGAGGCCGCGTCACGCTCTGGGTGAGGAGTGAAGAGCTATGGGAACGACGGGAGGAAGGACGGACCGTAGCAAGTGAAGGAGAGGAAATCCCCCACACAGCACACAGTCTACCTCGCAGTACTTCCCGTCCACTGACCGCCATGGAACCGGGAGGACTGCCTGTGGCCGGTCACACTGAGAGCTGCAGATAGGGAGGTAACGCCACGCTGCATCAGGGAGAGGAACCCACGCTGGTAAGCCAAACTGGATATCTGAAACAGCACAACGACAACAGTGAGAGAGCAGCACTCGCAGTTCATATTACACCCTGGCAGGCAATCAAACTACACAGACGTGAGTATGCTGGGCCAGCGGACACGCTGAGCGCAGATGGACTCCTATTACACCCCCTCTCTTACGGACCCAGAATGAAAAGGTAAACTAGATATACTAAGAGAGTGATTATGCCATGTATGCTATGCTGAAGGGAACCGAGAGGACCGGCTAGTAAGGTACTGATTGAACTTACTGGGAAGGGTGACATAAAAGGTACAGTGGAAAATTTAAAAAAAGTTATGATATGCTGTTGGCTGTAGGATACGTTAAATGCGACATTGCCCTTATTTGCTGGATATGCAGGGGAAATGATGATGTTCTACAATATATGGTCCGAAGCAAAATAATGTACACTAAAATGTGAACAAGAGGATACATAGAGGAGGCACATAGAGGAGAGGTGAAAACAAGGAGATAATCAACTGCCTGCCCCAGATGGCCTCGAGTGAACCTGAAACAAACAGCGTAGACAAGGACTCACTAACTAACTGACCATTAATTAATCGACTAACTAACCAACTAACTAATGAACTAACTAACGGAAGGGGAATATTTAATATTTCATGCGGGAAAGACTGGAAAATGGTATAGACAAATCTATACAAATACTTCGGTTCTTTGCCTTGGCTTATCACCCCCCCCTCTTTTTTTCCCTCTCTTTTTTTTTGGAGACCAGGGCTATTAACACACTGCCTAAAAGGGGGGTTTATACCCCGATCTCTCTGGGACTGTGGATACTGATTGAGGGATTCTTCCTTTTTCTCCTTTTTTTCTCACCCTATAGTGGGGAACAGCAGGATTTGCTGGAAGTTCTCTGACCTGGGTCGTCTTTACATGCCCCCGGGGGAGCTCTCTTTTTAGCTCCCTGGAGTAGAAAGAAGAAAGAGAGGGTACAATTAAGGGGGAAGGGGAATGGGAAGGGAGAGGCATGGGGGGGGAAGGGAGAAAGGAAGAGACAGGAGGACTGAAGGGGAAGAAAACCGATAGCTATTCGGCCCCCCTCTTGGTCACCCCAATTGTGAAGGGTAAATAGGCGAGCACTATTAGATCATACCTCTGCATCTCTGCATATACGGACCCTGCCCGTACAGAACTCGATCAGGTAGTAATTCATTAAAACTGCCTATAAATATAGGAACAGAGGAAACGTTTGCGAAAGGGAGGGAAACAACGCTCTCCCTTTTTTAAAATAAAGGGAAAAAGGAGGAGAAATAAACCCTCAGGATATCCTGCGGCTGTGTGGTACAGGATCAGACAGGCAGTCTTAGAAACCCCTGAGAAATACAGATCAGGCATATTGACACCCCGGCCAAGTCGATTCCGGTGTCAGCTTGTTGGAAAGAAGGGGTCAAAGAAGAGGTCAAACTGGGGAAGAGAATCAGGAGGAGGGGGATCAATATGAGCAGAATGACAAGTAGATCGACAAAGGGGGGTCCCCCTACCACCCCAAGTAATATAACTGCGACAAGCTCAATAAGACCTTTCATGACCAGAGGAGAGAGCCCACGGGCTATCGGAGCTCAGACAACGACTAAGCAACAACCAGCAAATAAGTCAAAGAAAGCTGAAGATAAGAGACCCCAGAAGGAAGACCCCAGAGAAACATCTATGGAATTAAGAGAGGAGGGACCCCTAGGAAGTAGATTGGAAAGCAGCAGGGCAGATGAACAGAGTCCAGACGCACAGTCCCCCTCTAAGAGCGAAATGGCAGAGATGCTGTTAAAATTAGAAAATGCGATAAAGGGGGAAATACAGAACCTGAGAACCGATGTAGGCCACATGTTATCTAGAATAGAATCGGCCGAGGAACAATTAGAGAAACAAGAACAAGAATCGAACCTCTTAAAAGAACAGATTGATCGGATCCAACTACAGCAGAGACACATTCTCTATAAACTAGAAGATCAGGAAAATAGAAACCGGAGACAAAACTTAAGGATAAGATCTATACCAGAGAGGAGGGGTGAGGACTTAAGGACAATAACTCAGACGATATTCAACCCATTATTGGAAAGAACAGCAGACAACCCAATCAGGATCGAAAGGGTCCACCGGGTGGGAAACCCGAAAAGAGGAGCTGCCGATCGAATAAGAGATGTTATAATAAGGTTTCAATTTTACGAAGATAAAGAAGCAATTTGGAAGAGATTGAGAGGACACCCCCCGATGGCATTTGAAGGAACAGAGCTCCAGATATTTACGGATGTAGCCCCAGAAACTTTGGCCAGGAGATGGCTGTTAAAACCACTCTTAAAACAAATGATAGATCTGAACATCAAATATAACTGGGGATTCCCTTCTTGTTTAATCGGGACAAAAGAGGGGAGATCTGCGACACTGAGATTCCCCGAGGAGTTAGAAGATTTTTGTAGGAAATTGGATATGCAGGTGCCCGACCTTCCGGGCTGGGAGTAGGGGAGGGAGTAGGGGACTTCTCTCTCTGTCTCTCTGCTCGTCCATGTGATGTGCCCTGTCTCCCGGGGGGACACCTTGGGAGGCTCTCTTTTCTCTTCCTTTTTTCTTTTTTTTCTTTTCTTTCTTTCTTTCTTTCTCTCTCTCCTTTCTTGTGTGCCATTATCTTTCGGGATCCGTGAGGATCCCCCTGGAGACAGGGAGGAGAGGGTTCAACCTCCCCCCAACCCTCCTGGTGAAAGAACAGGAGGGGTGGGGGAAATTCCCAATCTCACCCAGAGCGAAACTGAACCAAGACATGGAAGATGGTTCAGTGGTCTTTAATAGGCCAATAGGGGGGAGGGAGGGGGGGAGGAGGGTGGGGGAAGGGAGGAGGGAAGGGGGGAAGGGGGGGGGGAAGGGGGGGAGGGGGGGGGGGGAGGGAGGGAGGGGGGAAGATATCCTATCTCACCAAAACAATCTGAAGAAACTGTAACCAACAACCAAGATGCCGGTAATTAAATGCCTATCTTATAACGTAAAAGGCCTCAACAGTCCATCAAAGAGACATAAGGTACTAAAGGAACTAAAGAGGTATAGGTCAGATGTAGTCCTCCTACAAGAAACCCATCTTACATTAGGATCAAACATAAAGCTATATTCCCCTGACTTCCCCATATGGTACTATGGTGATACCATTACTAAAAGGGCCAGAGGGGTAGCAATCGGGATAGCTAAGGGGATTAGGTTTGTGTTAACAGACCGATTGACAGACCCAGAAGGGAGATTCCTCTTTTTAAGGGGAAAACTAGAGGAGGAGGAATATACTCTTGTAAACATATATGCACCGAATACCTCCCCGATGAAATACCTCCAGGGAATCCTGGGGAAATTAAAAGATTTCAGGAGGGGAAAGATAATATTGGGAGGAGATTTAAACTTCTGTATGGACACAAAGGCCGATAAAACACACCAGACATTAGAGACTCAAGAAAGGCAATTAAGAAAGGTAAAGGGTAGTCTACATAGAAGCCAATTAGTAGACACATGGAGGATCTTTAACCCAAGCAAACGAGATTATACATTTTACTCTCATGTACATGAGAGCTACTCCCGGATCGATCACATTTTCATTGAGCATAGAATGTTAGATGCGGTGGTCGAGACAAAAATAGAGACCATGACGATTTCCGATCATGCTCCAATTAGTATATCCATAAATATCATAGGCAATCAAAGGACCTATCCAAATTGGAGACTAAATGAGAAACTACTAATAGAAGAGAAAAGTTTAATGAGGGTTAAAAAAGAATTAGAGGAATATTTTAAGATAAATAAGACAGAGGAAACTTCGGCAGCAACATTATGGGATGCCCATAAGGCGGTGATTAGAGGGGTGTTAATCTCCGAAGGGGCAAGGCGGAAAAAAGAAATGAACAGTAAGAAGGAAAAATTAGTAGATGAGATCTTCAATTTAGAACTAACACATAAGAAAAATGGTAAACAACGAGATATTTATTTGGACCTAGTTAATAAGCGGAACGAACTTAAAGAACTTATTGATCGGGAAACAAGAAGGGAATTTAACTTGGTGGCAAGGGAGAGATATAGGTGGGGAAATAAAACAAGCAAACATCTGGCTCGGATGGTACAAAAAAAGAAATCAAGGAATTATATAGATAAAATTAAAAACGAAAAAGGAGAGGTCTTGCACACAACAAAAGATATTGCTGAAACATTTAGATTATATTACGAAAAATTATACTCAGTAGAACAAAAAAACTGGCAAACAGGGGAGAAAGACAATAAAATCTCAGCATTCTTAGAAGAAGCAAGGTTATCAAAAGTCAGTCAAATAGACGCAGAGGGGATGGACAGGCAAATAACGGAAAACGAAATTAAAGTAGCATTATCAAGCTCTGCCTCAGGTAAAAGTCCGGGGCCAGACGGCTTCACAGTAATGTATTACAAAAAATTTAAGGAGATACTTCTGCCAAGGCTATGCCAGTATTTTAATGGGCTTGGAAAGGAGTACGAACTAAGTAAAGAGGCATCAGAGGCAACTATCACCGTTATCCCTAAGGAAGGGAAGGACATCGGAAATTGTTCAGGATACCGGCCGATATCTCTGCTCAATACAGATTTAAAACTGTTTGCAAAGGTATTGGCCGGGAGAGTTAAACAGGAAATGACGAAATTGGTGTACCCGGATCAGACGGGTTTTGTCCAGGGAAGAGAGGGGAGAGACAATGGGGTTAGAACACTGTTAATCCTCCGGAAAATGAAGGCGGCGGGGTCCCCAGGTCTACTCCTGTCGATAGACGCAGAAAAAGCGTTTGACAGGGTAGACTGGGGACTCATGTTGCTCACCCTGAAGGAAATGGGGTTTGGACAGAGGATGATGGAGTGGATTGGCACCCTCTACAGGTCCCCCACGGCCAAAATAAAAATAAATGGAAGCCTCTCTCAAACCTTCTTAATGAGAAACGGTACAAGGCAAGGGTGCCCTCTATCGCCATTACTGTTCGTGCTCGCATTGGAACCCCTGCTGGCTAGGATCAGAAACTCTCAAAAAATAAAAGGGGTTAAAATAGGAGAGGAAGAACATAAACTTGCAGCTTTTGCAGATGACGTCCTCTTCTATTTAATGGAACCCAAAACATCAATCCCAAACCTTCTAAACCTATGTAGCGAATACGGAGAAATCTCAAACTTTAAATTAAACATCACAAAAACGGAGATTATGAGTATAAACATAAGCAAGATAGAAGAGCAACTCCTGAAAACGAAGTACAAATTTGCTTGGGTTAAAGAACTCAAATACCTAGGAATACTGCTAGCAAAATCTACTAGGGAGATGTATACGATAAATTTTATCCCTTTATTAAATGAAATTAAGACAGAAACAAAAAGGGTGGAAAACAGGGCAATATCATGGATAGGACGAATTAATTACTGCAAAATGGTCATTCTACCAAAAATTTTATATAAATTCCAGATGATCCCCATTGCCCTCCCCGGGACATTGTTCTCGGCCCTTAGAAAATTAATAATGAATTATATATGGAGAAATAAGAAGCACAGGATAGCACTTCAGACCCTAAAACAACCAAAAAAAAAGGGTGGATTAGCGGTCCCCGATGTCAAGAGATACTATGAGGCGGTGATATTAACAAGAGTGGTGGAGTGGGCCAGAGCTAGCAAAGAAAAAAGGTGGGTTAGTGTAGAAAATGAATTATCACAGGCAAGGTTAGATAAGATAATTTGGAACCCTCCCCAATTTAGGACAATAGATAAAAACGCACACGAGATAACTAAAAATGCACTTAAAGTTTGGGACACGGTCTATAAAAAAATTGTGAAAGAGTACAACTCACCCCTTATATCACTAAAGAATAACGATTATTTTGCACCAGGTAAAACACAAGTGGGGGGAAATTGGATTAAAATGGACACTATACAATTAAGGGATATAATGAAGGAAGGGCACATTTTAACACTACAGGAGTTGAAATTAAAAAACTCTTTCCTGGAAATTAATGAATGGAGATATCGGCAACTAAACCATTTTATCCAAGACCTTCCACACCCACTGAGGTCGGGAGATCAGTTATTGGAATTGGAAAAAATATGCTCTACAAAAAATGCCAGAGGATCTATCTCGGGACTATATAAGATGTTACTGAAGATGGAAGAGCAGAACATACCCCCATTCATTAAAAAATGGGAAAGGGAACTAGGGACACATCGGGATAGGATCACAATAGAGAAAATGCTGACCCTGACACACTCCCCCGCGGTGGATAGCCGCACAGCAGAGATGTGTTTTAAATGCATAGCCGGATGGTACATGACACCAGACAAATTAAAAAAGTTTAAAGAGGGACAGACTGGAGAGTGCTGGAGGGGCTGCGGTTTACCAGGAAATATGGCGCACCTGTGGTGGGGATGCCCTAAGATAAGGAGGTACTGGGAAAAAATATTGGCCTGCGTCGAAGAGATTACAAAGAAAAAGATAAAGATGGACCCTTGGGTTGTCTTGTTCCACGGGGGGGAAGAAGGCATTAAAAGTTATAAAAAATCGCTAGTACCACACCTACTGAATGCTGCCAAAAGATTAATTCCAAGGGGCTGGCAAGAGGTGGAATGCCCATCGATCTGGGAATGGATCGATGCGGTTGAAGAAACGTATAAAATGGAGGAACTGCAGGAGGACATGGAGGGTAATAACATATTACAAAATATGAAATGGGAAAATTGGAGAACTTTTAAGAAATCGTGGAGTTACGCGGAAAAGTTAAGAGAAGATATTTAAGGCCACTATAGAAAAATCAGAGAGAAGTAGAGGTATAAGGAGATTGTTTTGGTGAGATAGGAGGGGGTGGGAGGGATGGGTAAGGGAGGTGAAGTATTAAGGGAAAAACTTTTGTATACGTCTAGCAAAAGAAGTTAAAAATGTATTCAAGAAAATAATACATATATATATTAAAAAAAAAAAAAACACAAAAGAGGAAAAACAAAAACAACTTACATAAGAAATAGAGACACTAATGATGCAAAACCGAAATAGAGATGCAATGGGCTGGTACGCAGAACATGAGCATGTAAATGCACACTCTATGAGGTGGAGTCTGAAGTAAAAAAAAAAAAAAAAAAAAAAATGTCTTTCGGTAATGCACTAGGTGCGAGCGTGTTCCTTTTTGTTTGTTTTTCAATATTGAGTTGACCCACCCTTTGCAGCTTTACCAGCTTCAACTCTTCTGGGAAGGCTGTGCACAAGATTTCGGAGTGTGTCAATAGGAATGTTTGACCATTTTTCCAGATGCGCATTTGTGAGGTTAGGCACTGGTGTGGACGAGAAGGCCTGGCTCTCAGTCTTCGGTGTTCTATTGAGTTGAGGTCAGTCAAGTTCCTTCACCCCAAACTCACTCATCCATGTCTTTATGGACCTTGCTTTGTGCACTGGTGCACTTGGCTCACTTAGTTTGATTGACAGCAGCGGGAGCCAATAGTACCCGCTGTGTCCGGAGGGAGAGTCCTGGACAGTTGAGTTTCTCGTACAGCATTGCTGGATCGAGATGGGCTCAGGTAGGTATTAGGGGGTCTGCTGCACACAGAAGGATTTGTATCTTAAAGAAGAAGTAAACTTCCATGTATTGTTTGTACCTATAGGTAAGCCTATAATACGGCTTACCTATAGGTACTGTATAAATCTTCTAAACGTGTGCCGTTTAGGAGATATTTACTGTAAATGCAGCTGATGATGTCAACAGCACATGCGCTCTGAAGGAACTGCCACCTGTGCTGTTTTCTCAGAGCCCTGTGCCATGACCGGAGGCTCCCACATGCATGCGCAGGAGTGACGTCACGCCGCTCCGGCCAGTCACACAAGCAGAGTCCGCGGACCAAGAAGGACGACGGGCAAAGATGGATGCGGCCTCCAGCGGTGACGATGGGGGTTTCGTTTGCAGGTAGACATCACATAAAATTATGCCTTTACTTAAAGCAGTGGTTCACCCTCCTTAACATGATTATAGCATTAAATTTGGCATTGTAGCGCGAGCTACAGTATGCCGGTCTTAAATTTTTAATCCCCGTACTCACTGTGCTATGGATCATTGAAGATTCTGACTCCCGCGGGGAATGGGCGTGCCTATGGAGAGGGAGGATGACTGACGGCCGGCTCTGGCACGTCACGCTCCCCGAAGACAGCCGGAGTAGGTCTCGGCTCTTCACGGCGCCTGCGCACAGGCTATGCGCAGGCGCCGTGAAGAGCCAAGCCTATTTCGGCTATTTCCGGAGAAGTGTGACGTGCCAGGGCCGGCCGTCAATCACCTTCTCTCACCATAGGAACGCCCATTCCCCGGAATCTTCAATGATCCATAGCACAGTGAGTACGGGGATTAAAAATTTAAGACCGGCATACTGTAGCTCGCGCTACGATGCCGAATGTAATGGTAGTAAAAAAAAAAAAAAATTTTTTTTTTTAATAGGGTGAACCCCCGCTTTAAGCAAGTAAGAAAAAAATAACCTGTGCTTTACTTCCTCTTTAATGCATAGAATGTATTGTAATAATAGTAAAAAAGTTTTCAAAATGTGATTTTGTTTATTTTTTTCAGCCAGTAAAAGAAAATCAGAAGCTATCTATTAACAATTAACACCTGATCAAGGCCAAATTAGTTCCAAACAAAACCAGGTATAATACACCTGGATATATGATGCAAAACTATATATAAAGAAGCAAAGCTGGCTTTGGGTGTTAAGGTTTGTTTTTCCTTGGTCATGAAGGGGTAAGCAAGCAGTAATACAGTGTTAAAACAAGTCACTTTTGACCTCTCTAGCTGCCTGTACTGTAAAGCAATAATTCTCAAGGATACTCAAAGATCACAAAATAGACTCCAAAGTCAGATTCAGTTTTCAACAGCTTATACATACCTGCTGTGTGTTTACATTTGAAAACGTACAGGCTGACAGAATTCCAGTGCAATATGAAGTAATAGGAAAAAAAATAAGTTCAGTACCTCTGCTGTTAATATTAAAGATGAATTTCTTCACAATGTCTGTAACTGTAGAAGTCAGTGATGGCTTGTTTTAGCATCCTTTTACTGCTTGTTGGAATATGTAAACGCTTTATTATGCATAGTCTGGAGTCTGAACACAGACTATCTTCACAGATTGCACATGCATCTATGGTCAAAATGCACTTCTATCTTGCCTATGACTGCCCACAATGACAAAAGCAGATCTAAATGAGTTATTTAGAATGACAACAATCAGATTATATCATCTGTTGCCTCTTTTCTAGGATCATGTGGTGGTCTGTCCTTTACGGAATATCTCCTAAACCTTTACGGTTTAGGAGATATTCCCCTTGCAATGAGCCGTTGACTGCAGTGGCGCATGCGCACAGGGGATTCTCGGCTGAAGGCCCAGCAGACGCCGGACCTTGCCGGAAAGAAGTCTCCCACGCGCAAGCGCGGGAGTGATGACATCGCGGCTCAAGCCACTCACAGCACTGGAGCCGCTATACCCGGAAGACACGCCGAGGGAAAATGTCATCTCACTCAGCGTAGACCAACAGAGATACCGACGTCTCGTTCTAAGGTAAGTATTTTATAATGACCTAGTATGCGGTGCATTCTAGCTCATTATGCCTTTTACCTTACAGGTGGGAAAAAAAATAAAAACATTTGGACTATACAACTGCTTTAAGGGATATTTTTAATTTTAGTCAAACACAGAAAGTAAAACATACCTTGAAGAAATCAAGGGCATTCATGTGATTCTTTTTTTAATATACATAAACATATGCTTAAAATGTACACATTTACATAAATCAATAGGACACAAAACAGCTTTCCAGGTCTCTAAGTTTTCATTAATAAAACTACTCCCACCGAAACCACAGTCTAGGAAGCCTAATCTTACCGCTAACTGTTATAGGCTATAGAGTCCATTGTTTAAGTCAAGCAAGCAATGTCAGGTAAACATGCAGTAAAGAAGGTCTGGAAAGGCACGATAAAAACTATGGGTATGCACGCACATATATAATTACACCCTATGAAAAAACAAGTTTGTTAACCACTTGCAGACTGCCTCACGTACATATACATTGGCAGAATGGCACGGGCAGGCAAAGCAACGTATGGGCAGGCACGCTCCATGTCCGTGCCCGCGGAACACGCGAACACCGTTAAAGTCTATGGGACACGAACATGAAAAATCAAAAGTGTTAATTGTAAGGGTTAATATGCAAGTTATTGTGATTAAAAGTGTTTGGGGACCTGGGTCCCGCCCCAGGGGACATGTATCAATGCAAAAAAAAGTTTTAAAAACTGTCAGGTTTTTTCGGGAGCAGTGATTTTAATAATGCTTAAAGTGAAACAATAAAAGTTAAATACTCCTTTAGACAGCCCCCGTGCCTGGGGGCTGTCTATAGTAAGCCTGTAAAGTAGTGCATGTTTCCCGTGTTTAGAACTGTCCCTGCCCAAAATGTAATATCTAAAGGAAAAAAAGTCATTTAAAACTACTCGTGGCTATTCATAAATTGTCATGTCCTGGCAATAAAGATCAAAGTCATTGAAAAAAACGGCAGAGGTTCTCCCCAGTCCATTACCAGGCCCTTTGGGTCTGGTATGGATATTAAGGGGAACCCTGCGGCATTTAAAAAAATGGCGTGGGGTTCCCCCCATAAATTCAAACCAGACCCTTATCCGAGCACGCAACCTGGCAGGCTGCAGAAAAAGAGGGGTTGAGAGAGCGCCCTCCCTTCCTGAACCATACTAGGCCACATGCTCTCAACATGGGAAGGATGTCCCCATATTGATGGGGACAAGGGCCTCATCCCCACAACCCTTGCCCAGTTGTTGTGGGGGTCTGTGGGCGGGGGGCTTATCGAAATCTGGAAGACCCCTTTAAGAAAGGGGACCCCAGATCCTGGCCCCACTATGTGAATTGGTAAGGGGTACCAAGGAGAAAGCAAGGGTTACCCAATGACGTGGACGGTTGACCCCGCTCCATGACGTCATGGGGCAGGGTCACCAGTCCACGTCTTTGGGTAACCCACGCTTTCTCCTTACGCAAGGAGAAAGGCAGGGGTTACCCAATGAAGTGGAAGGGCGACCCCGTCCCCTCTTACGCATCATTTTGTTTGGGGTTTTGTTCCTCCCTGGAGACTGAGTGCATGGAGACTGGAGCATCGCTGAAGAATGAATCATTGTTGGACATGGAGAGATGGGATTACATCGCTGGACAGACATCGAGAGACTGGATTACATCGCTGGAATTTATTTTTTTATTTTTCATAAAGGACTTGTTCCAAACAGTCTACTGTGATTTTAACCATTTTCACACTTTTTCTTTGTGAAATGATAGGGGTACAATGTACCCCTTACCAATTCACATAGGGGGGCCTGGGATCTGGGGGTCCCCTTTTTTATAGGGGGCTTCCAGGTTTCTGATAAGCCCCTCGCCCCCAGACCGAGCAAGGCTGGTGGGGATGAGGCCCTTGTCCCCATCAACATGGGGACATCCTCCCCATGTTGAGGGCATGTGGCCTGGTACGGTTCAGGAGGGGGGCACTCTCTCATCCCCCCTATTTTCCTGCAGCCTGCCAGGTTGCGTGCTCGGATAAGGGTCTGGTATGGATTTTTGGGGGAACACCACATAATTTTTTTTACATTTTGGTGCGGGGTTCCATACCAGACCTGAAGGGCCAGATATGGAATTTGGGGGGACACCACGCTTTTTTTTTGTTTGGTTCCATTTTTGATCCGTATTGCTGGAACCCGACAATTCATGAATAGCCGCGAGTAGTTTTAAATGACTTTTTTTCCTAAAGAAATGACATTTTGTGCAGGGACAGTTGTAAACACGGGAAACATGCGCTACTTTACAGGCATACTATAGACAGCCCCCAGGTACGAAATTTAAAGGAATATTTCATTTTTATTGTTTCACTTTAAGCATTATTACAATGACTGCTCGCGAAAAAAATGAAGTTTTTAAAACTTTTTATGACAATAATTTGCATATTAACCTTTAGAATTAACACTTTTGATTTCTCCCATAGACTTTTAAAGGGTTTTCCGCGGCTTTTTGACTCGAAGATAAACCTCATTCCTACTGTGCCTGACATGCATTTATAAAAAAGATGCAGCAATAAAAAAAGGCACAAGATATTGTCTATAGACACCAGGAACATAAAGCATTGCCACTTTGCATCATCAACCAGACATGTACTGACTACATGGAATATATATATATATATATATATATATATATATATATATATATATATATATATATATATATATATATATATATATATATATAATTAGCAAAATTATAAACACAACACTTTTTTGTTTGCCCCTGTTTATCATGAGCTGAAATCAAAGTTGTACGGCTTTTTCTATGTACACAAAAGGCCTATTTCTCTCAAATATTGTTCACAAACCTGTGTTAGTGAGCACTTCTCCTCAGAAACTCGTCATGGTATCCCTGTGCATTCAAAATGCCATCAATAAAATGCAGCTGTGTTCATTGTCCATAGCATACGCCTGCCCATACCATAACCCCACCGCTACCATGGGCCACTCGATCCACAACGTTGACATCAGCAAACCACTCACCCACACAACGCCATACATGCTGTCTGCCATCTGCCCTGTACAGTGAAAAACGGGATTCATCCGTGAAGAGAGCACCTCTCCAAAGTGCCAGACACCATTGAATGTGAGCATTTGCCCACTCAAGTCAGTTACAATGATGAACTGCAGTCAGGTTGAGACCCTGATGAAGTTGACGACCATGCATATGAGCTTCCCTGAGTCTGTTTCTGACAGTTTGTGCAGAAATTATTTAGTTATGCAAACTGATTGTTGCAGCAGCTGTCGGGGTGACTGGTTTTAGACGATTTTGTAGGTGAAGATGCTGGATGTGAAGGTCCTGAGATGGTGTGGTTACATGTGGTCTGTGGTTGTGAGGCCGGTTGGATGTACTGCCAAATTCTCTGAAATGCCTTTGGAGATGGCTTATGATAGAGAAATGAACATTCAATTCAGGAGCAACAGCTCTGGTTGACATTCCTGCAGTCAGCATGCCAATTTCACGCTCCCTCAAAACTTGCGACATCTGTGGTATTGTGCTGTGTGATAAAACTTCACATTTTAGAGTGGCCTTTTATAGTGGCCAGCCTAACGCAAACCTGTGCAATAAACATGCTGTCTAATCAGAATCTTAATATGCCACACCTGTGAGGTGGATGGATTATTTCGGCAAAGGAGAAGTGCTGACTAACACAGGTTTGTGAACAATATTTGAGAGAAATAGGCCTTTTGTGTAGATAGGAAAAGTCGAAGATCTTTGAGTTCAGCTCATGATTAATAGGGGCAAACACAAAAGCGTTGTGTTTATAATTTTTCTCAGTATATATATATATATATATATATATATATATATATATATATATACAGCGGTAAATTGTTGCTAAAACAAGCCGCTTTATCGCAAACAGACGTAAAAATGGGTCTTAGTGGCTCTTGAAATGAGAAATCAGATAAATGTTACAATTTCCATATCCAAATATTTTACCTATTAATTGCTTCCTCTTGTCAAGTCCCGATATTGCCTCATCTATTTTTTATATAGATATTCTATTTCTCTACAAAAATGAAGAACACAATGTTTACCATCTTCTTCCATGCCCACTAGCTACTACATTGCTGAATCACAGCAAAAAAAAAAACAGTTTATTCTTCACATTTTGATTTCCTGCTGCTACTATTCCAATGCTGTTACTTCCAAGAAAAAAATAAAAGCGTTTTTCATTATCACCCTACAGGAGATCACCAAAGTAGGAGGGTTGTTAATCCATTACTTTTTGATTCCTTGAAAAATTGCAAATGTCTTATCTGCAGAGAAGGCTGGTTTACTAAAGCAGTTGAAAATGTTCACACAATGTGTGAAGATTCCATTCAATTATCCTATCATGTGAAAATCAAATCCCTGTTTACTTATTTCATTTGCACATGACTGGGTAATTGAAGTGAATATACAAACAATTTATTGTGTGAAGATTCTCATCTTTTTAGTAAATCAGCCTGCAAGCAGCAGAATATAAAAATTCACCTTTTACAGCTGTCCCAAATTATTTTCAAACATGTTTTTTCTATTACTATAGAGGCTCTAAATGCCATGTGCATAGTGCAACACCTATTATGAAAAGGGAATTAAAATTTGTACATATACAGTGCATTCATAAAGTATTCAGACCCCCTTCACTTGTTTCAATGGTGCAGCCTGATACTACAGTTTTTTTTTTTTCTTATTAATCTATACTCCATAATGACAAAGTGAAAACAGAATTTTTCAAATGTCTGTGAATTTATTAAAAATAAAAAATTTTAATATTACTTGTACTTAAAGTGATTGGGAAGGCTGTAATTAAAAAAAAGTACCCCAATCCTCATCTTTTTGGGTCCCCTGTCAGCAGTCCTGACTTCTTCCCCCCTATCGAGTGCCCCCAATAGCAAGCCTCTTGATATGAGGGCATTTGAGCAGGCTCACTACCAAGCCACACCTCTGTGAATGGACATTGTCTATTCACACACAGAGTGCAGTTGGGCCCTGCCCCCCACTCTCTCCTTATTGGGTCACTGACTGTGATTGACAGCAGTAGGAACCAATGACTCCTGCTGTTGTGTCAGCCAATGAAGAGAAAGAGACCCGGGAGAGCTGCTGTTTTCATCATGCACATCGTAGGATCAAGATGGAGCTCAGCTGAGCAAGTCTTGTGTTGGTAGGTGGAGTCTGAAGTGGTTATAGAGAAAAAAAAAGATGGATCTCAGCTAAATATAAGGGGAGGCTAGAAGGGAGTTGTACCCATTCTGCATTTAGAACCACTTTAAGTATTCAGACCCTCCGTTGGTGCTGTGGTTATCTAGCTGTTGCAAGAAGTCCCATAAGGCATTGCAAGGCTGACAGTTGCAAGCATGGTTCCTATAGGCAGAGGCATGATGGGACTTGTAGCTCCACAACAGCTGGATTGAGGTTGAGCACCCATGCTTTGCTCAATACTTTATTGAAGCATCTTTGGCAGCAATTACAGCCTCAAGCCTTTTTGGCTATGAAGCGACAAGTTTTGCACACCTGGATTGGGGTATTTTCTGCCATTCTTTGCAAATCCTCTCCAGCTCACTCTGATTGGATGGGTACTGTCTGTGGATAGCCATTTTTATTATTTATTTCAGGTATTTATATAGCGCTGTCAATTTATATATACATTGTACTTTCACAGCAGTCCCTTCCCTCAAGGAGCTTGCAAACTAAGGTCCCTATCTCACATACACATACTATGGCCAATTTAGACAGGATCCAATTAACCTAACAGAATATCTTTGGTGTGTGAGAGGAAACTGGAGTACCTGGAGTAAACCCACGCAAGCACAGGGAGAACATGTAAACTCCAGGCTGGTAGTGTTGATGTTGGCATTCGAACCAGTGACCCCTTTTCTGCTAGGCAAAACTGATAAAGAGTACCTCACTGTGCCGCCCAGTTACAGGTCTCTCCAGAGATGTTCAATAGGGTGCAAGTCAGGGCTCTGGCTGGGCAACTCTAGGACATTCATGGAGTTGTCCTTAACCTCCCTGGCGGTATGATTCTGTCTGGAATTACGTACCAAAAGCGGTACAATTATTTTGCAAAAAAATTTGGCGTTTTATACTGTAGGCCTGTAATTCTTAGGAATAACTCATTTAAATCTGACCAAACAAGAGTCTAGTAGGCATCCCGGGTATGAATTTTTTTTAAAAACAAAATTATAAATTATAATATAATAAATAATTATAAATAATTATAACAAATAATAATATAATTATAATAAAAAGTATTCAATAATGTAATCAACTCAAAATCACTGAAATTTGCTCAGTTGCAGAATTGTCGCTGTCATTACTTTTATTTTTTTATGATGAATTTCCCCACAAATCGCTATCGCACAATTCTGCAAGTGATTATAATTTATTATCGCTGTTTTCTAGCTGCTCTAAAACTGCTTTTGACATAAAGGGACACTTTTGGTTGCTATGGACAATCTAGTTTGCAGGCAGAAAGAACAGTTTTTATTATATAAAATAACATAGGGCACTGGGCAGACCACTAGGGACAAGGGGGGTGTGTATTTTTTACATACAGTACTGTAATCTATAAGATTACAGTATACTGTATGTAATGTGTTTGTTTACTTTTTTGAAT